>NC_046605.1:0-215181 GCF_011750605.1 Drosophila busckii | reverse complement strand
TATAACTCAGCTAAAAAAAAGCTTTCCACCCATACATAAAGAGGTATAAAACATTTGGATCGGATTTTTATTAGTTGAATTATAGCTTCATAAAGTAAAGTAAATTAAACAAAAAGTAATGAAAGTATGTTTCTAAAAATTAATGTTGAGGTTCTGAGCGGCTGAGGAAGTATCGTGACACTTGAGTCACAGAAAAGCGTATAATGTAATTTAGCTTACTATGCCAATAATAATTGTACACTGCATTAATGCAATAAAAGCTTATATTACAATGAAAACAAGAATTCTTTCAAATATAATTTACGTCAAATATAATTTACGTCAAATTGCAAACAATCGGGTTTTTCAACGTCGCCTGTTATGCAGTGTGGGCTCCTGAGACTCATCTGCCTCTTTGCGTCGCACTCGACCACGTGTGATGCGGGTAGAACCGCTCTCGCTTTGCTTAACTTGCTCCCCTTGTTTGCGTACTCTTGTGGGACGCCGTGGGGTTTTTACCGTATCTGACTGCGTTTGCGTCTCAGAGAGGCTCAAGTCAATTATCTCAATAAGCTGGCAAGCATTTAAATCGCGCTGCTGTCCTTCACTGGCTGGGGAATTTTCACTGCTCCTCAAAGGCCGCGTCAATTGATTCTCTAGTTGATCCTCTACTTCAGTGTATATGTCGAATTTTACTGGCTTGCGATTGCTTGCTTTACCAGCCAGCGACTTCTTCTTCGGCGACGTATTAAGCTTGCGCCCGCGTCGTTGAAGCTCAGGCTCAGACTCGCTTTGCTTATCTGCAGCTGCTTTTTTGCATGGCTTGGTGACACGTGTTGGGAGCTCATAAGCGCTCAGGTCAATAATCTCGATGGGTTGGCAGGCATTTAAATCGTGCTGCTGTTCCTCACTGGAATTTTTGCTGCCGCTTAGAGGTCGTGTCGCTTGATCATCGAGTGGGCCCTCTGCCTCGCTGTATATCTCGAATTTAACTGCCGTGCGGCTACTTTTTGTATCAGCATTCAACTTCATCTCTGGTGAAGTATTAAACGTGAGCGCTCGTCGTTGAAATTCACGTTCGCTATCGTTATGAACATTTTTTAGCTTGTTGTTGTTTTTGACCTTGGCCTTGCTTAACGCTTGTGCCCTGTATTCAGTGCGAAGCTGTAGCAACAAATTGTATCGATAGTTGACATCCAGGAACGACTGCTGGTTGATTGCCGACTGCAATAGTTTAATGGCTTGACTATGATTCTCTCTAGCACGCCAATAGTTAGCCTCGTACACATTTTGCATGACCTGCATTCGCGCACATAGAAGCTGACGTCGGTTTGTATCCTCCATTAGCCAGGCATGGGTCAGCGCATAGAACTCATCTAAATGCCCGTGCTCGTCATTTAGGAAATTGAGCCGCGCATGCAAGCAACCAATGACAAAGTAGATGCACTGCAGCTGCTTATTGGTACGCAGCACTGGTGGCGCCACATCCATCTGCATATAAAGCTGAAGACGCTGCTGGTGTAGCTGATCCTGGCGTGACTACAATCAAGTATAAATTCATGTAAGTATTAATAAATAAATAAATATGCGTATAATAGCTTACATCTGTTAGGGGCAGTGCATCTGCGACGGTATCCGTAAGATCCAATTGAAGCTGCCTGCGCATGGGCTGCACGCTGGTCACGCCCTGGTCCAGCTGCAGCAGCGAAAGCTGACTCGCTAAGGCTCCCAGTTGATCGTGCTGCTTGCATTGCACAGCAGTAATTGCCGATTGGGATAGCGGTTTAATGCAGAGAAAATGCTCGATAAGCCGCCGCTTGGAGTGTGCCTTGTCCAGTTGTTCCATACGTAAGTTAGTTAATAGCCAGCAGGTGAGTAGCTCCACTATACGCATTACCAAACCGCTCTGTAGCAGCACTTGTAACAAGCTCTGCGATAAAGTCGGACGCTCGCTTAATCGATTCGCGGTGCATTCGGTACTGTTCCGCTCCAGCTGACAAAGCAGCGTTAATACTGTGCTCTGATCCAGGGACGAGATGTTGCAATAGTTGCGTACACTTTCCGCTAGGCTGTCCAGGTGATGAAGCGCCGATAAAGCGACTTCATCGTTGTCAGCTGGTATATCCTGATAGCTAAAACGAAAGCGCAGCATCTGCAGCGTAAGCTGTATTATGTCGCATTTGTCGTGTCGCTCCTCAAACTGCTCGCGCAACAGCTGCGCTTGTCTCAGTAGCAGCTCTGCATGATTGTGACAATGGATGCTGTGATAGTAGCTGGCCAAATGGCAGAAGCAGAGCAGCACTATGGTGTGATGGCGTGCTGTAAAGTGAGTCTCTTGCAACTGTGGCCAGAGATCGTCCAGTAGTGGCAAAGCATGTGCGAGTTCTTCCTCCAAATCAAGCACAAGCTGTGGTCCCCGTTCCAGAAAGTGATTGAGAGCACGCAGGTAGGTGAATCTATCGCCAAGCTGTCGTCCTATTTGCAGCAACAGCAGCCAGGCGTTGTCTGCTTGTATAGTGTAGCCCATGTTGGTCAAGGCAATGGCGGCTACTATGGCATCATCGATTAACGCTTGCCAGTCCAGCAGCAGGACATCACTACTCAATGGCTCAGAATCCGCCTGCAAGCAAGAAAGCAGTGCAAATGAAGGGAAGCTGGGGCAGACAGACTAAAAGCGAACTCCCTTACCTGTGTGTAGAAAGCTTTGAAGGCGTCAATAGCCTCAGTGGCAAATTGCAACACCGGCAGCTCGTGTGCAATATTCAAATGAAGCAGTTCATGCTTGACCAACACCTCCTCTAGGCAACGCTCCGTCAAGTCTTTGATGGGTATCTTTGGCTTGGGGGCATCGCTAAGGCCGAGCAACTTGGCAACGCACATGTGTCCCAATAGCAGTTGCTCTAAGCGGCTTAAGGAATTTGCCTGTTTCAAACGCTGATGCAACTCCTCCAACTTCGTCAACACCTCCGCATCCGTACGCATGTGACGCATCAACAACACCAGCTGATAGTCATCCTGGCGACAACGCAGTAGCGAGCGCAGCAATTGAGGCGTCTTATTAAGAGCCAACACTAACGACAGGTCCATATTGTAAAGCTCTCGCGGCAGTGTCTCCCAGCATAGCGGACTACGTTGCAATTCTTCGCTAACAGAGCGCTGCCGCTCCTCGGTGCCGCCGCGGTAATAGATGCACAACTGTTGATAGCGTCGTCTGGGACAGGTAATGCTAGATATATAGCTGCTAAAAATTTGTACAGAGAGCTCCAAATTGTTAACACAATTGGAGCTTGCTTTGTATATACGACGCAGCAGGTGCTGCCATTCTAATGGGCCAAGTAACGCACTCGCCCGCAACTTGCTCATTGATTGAAGTAGCTGCTCCAGCAGCCTTAACTGTGTAGTGGTCTCCACTTTGTCGGCTACATTGCTTAGATGATATATAAAGACGCCCATCTCAGGACTCTTGGAGGTAAGGCAATTGAGAGTGTCGGCCACTTTCACGCAGTCCTTGATAATGCGTGCCAGGCAAAGTTGTGCCGCCTGTAAAACAATGATTGAAAGTAAAAATATAACCTACGGAATTTCATGCTTACCTGACATAGTTTGGACTGCTCCATGGGCGGACATTGGCTGTAGGCTGCCAACGCTGCGATGCCCATGCTAAAGACGCAGTGTTTGAGTTCGTTATGGCAGGATGCACTGTTCACGCAGTCGCTGGCCAAGACGCTGGTGCTGGCATTCCCAAGGCTTGCCATCTGGTTAATGAGACACTCCAGCAGTTGAAAGTGCGCGGCATATGCGTCAACTGTCATCTCCGGCCAGAACCGTTTGCTTATCGTTGATTTGCTTGCGATTAACTTTTGCATGCGCACCATGTAAAAGAGTAAATCGATTTGGAACTGTTGTTCAAGCTGTTGCGATTGCGCGTAGCTTTCACAAAATTTCCTGCTTAGGTCCACATAATGCTCTGGGGTTGGGGCATAGACTTGCTTGAGATAATAATAGTTCAGTTGCAGCATATAGTTATGAGCGCGTGGCTCTGCAATTTTATCGCGCATACAGCGTAGAAGCAGCGTTGCCAATCCCAGCTGATCCGTTTGCAAACAGTCCAGTTTGAGAAAACTGAGTGCGGCGCTTAGCCACTCGTGTTGTTCGGTGGTTGTGCAGGCGACTTTGCCGCTGATGATCAGCTTGGAGAGTGCACGCCACATTTTAGATGACTGCATTGGCAAAGCTTCCAAGGTGCTGATGTTCTTACCCAGCAAGTTCTGGTTAAGCTCGTCCCAAAGATGGCTATAACAGCTGTCCTGATGAACAGACATGGCTTCAAAGAGCGCACCTAATGCGAGCAGCGCTTTCCCTGCCTGCTCTGTAAGTCTCAGATGTCGACTGTAGCTGAGATGCTTCATGTGTATCGACATATATAATTTATAGTCTGTTGGATTTTGCAGCTGGCAAGGCGTCTGGGTAATCAGCGCATAGAATTTCTGGCATACATCAATAGTTGTCTGTAAACAAAAAAGAGTTGAATATTTAATCACTAAACACCGATAGAAATGTCGGATTACCTCTGTGCAAAATGCATGATGCATATACCGCATACTAGTCAAGTGAGCGCCCCAGATCTTTGGCTTGACGGCCTGGGGCAGCACATGCGGCATCAAGACAGCTGCAATTTTATAATATACTTGCGCATTTTCTTGGCAATTCTTTCGCAGTGCACAACAAACTTCCCGTATTATGTGCAGAGCATACCGAAGGGCCGATTCGTTCAAAGCGTCATAGTCATTAGAGTCCTTTTTTAATTGCCTGAACTGCGTCACAATAGTGTGAGCGGCGGACTCCACATCAACACGCGTTCCTTGCAGCTGTTTTACAACAATGTCAATTGACATTTTACCATGAATGCTTGCCACACAAAAAGTAACAACAAATGAAAACTTTCTATTTAACAAGCGGATGCTGCTTGTTCAAAACTTATGTTTAAATTTTGTGCACCTAGATTAAGCACATATCATCCAGCGCTGTGTGCAAAATAAATGCAACAAGTGCGAGCGAGATGCATATACTGTATAAGCTAGCGAGTACTATCTGCAATGATTTCGAGAGAGCAGTGCGGCAGCTAGTCAAAAGAATCGATACCATGCGACACAAGGGCATTTTGAAAGAGTAATCATAAATCAAGCTCGCGCGGTTATTATTGTCAAGAATGTTTAGAAACTGATAAATCTTATGTCGATATTTTTAATTTAAAAAATGACAATTAATTTTTAATTAGTTTATTTCAAAATATACCGTTTGAATCTTCAATTATTAACTATTATTAATTAATGTTACTAGCAAGAGAACTAACAGGAAGAGGACAATCTCAAGATTAAATTGCACACAACATAAAAAGGAGAATGATCCCTACAAATGCTTTAAAAGAATTGGATGCAAACAAAGTAAAAGAAAAAGAAATAATAAAAACAACTTAATCTTAATTCTGCACTAAAAAAAAAACTAGGAAAAAAGACAATTTGCAGAATGAAACTTTCAAAGCAGAATTCGGTCCAGTTTGAAATGGAAATTAAGGTGGTGGAAAGGTAACTAGATATTAAGTTGATAGGGTATAAAAATTGGCAGCTTTTAAAAGAAAAAGATACATATTTATCTTACGGATATCTACAGCACGCTTAATAAACTTGTACTTGTTTTAGCCATAAACTTAACATATTTAAAAGTAACTAAAACTAAAGTCGTTTTGTGCAAGGAAAGCACGTAGGTTAGTACTAGTTGTTATGTCTTATCTTAAAAGCATGCTAGACAGGTCTAACAATAAACCCAACAACTATGCGAATAAACCTTAAAAAAAGCTTCTTATTATCGTACATAATGATGAAATCAATTTGCAAATTGCTCAATCTAAGGCAATGATAACTAATCTAAAGGGGCATGACAGGTAAGTTTCCGTATAGTAAATAAATACCTAATAATACTATATATATAGCTAAAATGATGTAGGCAAGAGGTTTAAAATATCTTGTCATGTACAAATGAATAAAAACGCTGTTAACACCCGAAGCCAATTAAAGAATGTTTGTTTGTTGATAATATAAAGACTGCGAGATAACTGTCGAATATTATTTTATGATGCACAAAAACAAAAAATATTGATAAGCTTTTAATATACACTGTATAATTACATCTGTTGATGAAAATGATTAATATAGTTAGATCTATGCTGGAAATTGCAGTCTCAGCTAAGCTTGACTCATGGGAAAATATTTCTGTTTTGAAGCGGGAACTTTTTAAAGCCATGCGTGTGTGTACATGGGCTAGACTGATAAGCGAATGGCTAAAAAGCAACAAGAACGCGAATAAGTAAGTTAGACACAACGACTTTTAATTGTTGGGCACTTGACGTTTTATACCACATCTATATATTATACGATCTTGTTTTATTATGTAGCTATTTCGTGTGCCCATAGGCAAGCACAGCTAACCAAAACCGAGC
This sequence comes from Drosophila busckii, assembly GCF_011750605.1. Taxonomy (NCBI): domain Eukaryota; kingdom Metazoa; phylum Arthropoda; class Insecta; order Diptera; family Drosophilidae; genus Drosophila; species Drosophila busckii. The sequence goes on along the minus strand of NC_046605.1, from coordinate 208,706 downwards.
TATTGACGCAGACCTCGATACGATTGTCCGGGCAGTTACAAATCGCAACGCAAGCTGTCGAGATGCAGCTGCTGCCGTATTTAATTCAAAAATAGCCGTTAAACGTTTTTTATAAGATAATACAAAATAAAAAACAAAACAAAAAATAAATTCCATGTGCCTAATTTGAGTGTTGGGAATGCTTGTGTATGTTTATCTTTGAGCAAATATCTATAAATTAATATACAAAAATATTTATATATTGAGGTAATTGTGACTGCTGCCCTTTCCTCTCTTTTCCTATGTGCACGTGGTATACACTTTCGAATTGTTTATTAATTTATTAATTTATGAGTGTTTAACGACTTCAATTGCTACAACAACAATTGCTACATTTATCAACAAAAGCCGCGCTAAATTTTTTTTCAAATTGTCTGGGGAAATAGTAATAGATTTTTTCCAGCCTTATGTAAGCTACAGATCGTCGCAATTAACATTTCTAACCGCGAAAAAACGATTATAACTTTAATTTACCAAATCGTTCTATATCTGTTTTATAGTGTTTCGCAATTAAAAGTACAAAATTACGATCTCAAACAAAAGCATGATGAATGATGCTAAAAAATCCAATACTCAACTGCCTGGCGAGCAGGATTTTAAAAGTGCGAAAGCCACTGGAAATGTTGAGAATAAATACAATTATTTTTCGCTGGTAAGTTGCTAAGCGAGAGATCGAGATTCAATAATAATTCGAGATAAATCCTTTTTCTATTAATCTTAATAATTTAAACTATTTTTTTCCGAATTTTTTTTATTAGTTTCGTTATTCTACTTGCCTGGAGCGCTTCATGCTAGTGCTGAGCATGATAGTAGCCACATTGGGAGCAGCTCTTATACCCTATTTTGTGGTCATCTACGGTGAATTCACAGCGCTGCTGATAGATCGTACTGTTCGCGTTGGCACATCCTCGCCCACTTTTATTTTACCAATCTTTGGTGGCGGGAAAACGCTGTAAGTAAAGTAAAATAAAAGGGTTTTTGATTTTATGCAAGCCATTTTATTCATAGCACCGATGCGAGTGAGGAGGAGAACAGACAAGCTCTTATAGAAGATTCGGTAGCTTTTGGCGTTGGCAGTTTAGTGGGCGCGGTGATTATTATGATACTCATAACGATATCAATTGATGTGGCGAACCGTATGGCACTAAATCAAATCAATCGCATACGCAAAATTTTTCTGGAGGCCATATTACGTCAGGACATGAGCTGGTATGACACCTCTTCGGGAGCCAATTTCGCCAGCAAAATGACTGAGTAAGTGAGCAATTTAGCAATTTAATTTACCCCATGGTGGGCCCATCGGGTACATATGTACATATATTCGACAGCCCAGGAAGCGTCCCAATTGCACTAAATCTACGAATAAAAGTTTAACTTATCAATATAATTATTTTTTGCATAATAATGTATGTATAAAATATAATTTTTCTATTTTAAGGGACCTAGACAAATTAAAAGAGGGCATAGGAGAAAAAGTGGCTATCGTTACGTTTCTCATAATGACCTGTTTATTGGGCGTGGTGGCCAGCTTCCTCTACGGCTGGAAGCTGACCCTAGTGCTGATGAGCTGTTGTCCTTTTATAATGGCGGCTACTGCTATGGTGGCTAAGATACAAAGCTCGCTAGCGGAGAAGGAGTTAAAAGCATATTCGGATGCAGGTAATGTGGCAGAGGAGGTATTTAGTGGCATTCGAACAGTACTGGCCTTTAGCGGGGAGCGTGTGGAAAACGAACGTTTTTCCAAGCTGCTTCAGCCAGCAGAAAGTACGGGACGAAAGAAAGGACTCTATTCCGGCATAAGTGCGGGTATAATGTGGCTGCTCATATACATCTGCATGGCCATTGGCATTTGGTATGGCGTCGACTTAATACTGGACCAACGCGATTTGCCCGAACGGACATATACGCCGGCTGTGCTGGTGATAGTCATGTTTACGGTCATCAATGGAGCGCAGTACTTGGGTTTCTCTATGCCGCATGTGGATTCTTTTGGCGTAGCCCTAAGCGCTGCACGCAATCTATTTAGCATTATTGATCGGGCTTCAGAAATTGATCCGTTAGCGGAGCAGGGCCTAAAGCCGGCAAGCATAACAGGACGTCTGCGCTTTGATAATATACACTTTCGTTATCCTGCGCGTCCAGATGTGGAGATCTTAAAGGGCTTGTCAGTGGACGTAGCGCCAGGCCAGACTGTGGCATTTGTAGGAGCATCCGGCTGCGGCAAGAGCACTGTTATACAATTGATGCAGCGCTTTTATGATCCACTGCAGGGTAGCGTACAGCTGGATGGACATGATTTGCGCGCATTGAATGTGGGTTGGTTGCGCTCACAGATTGGGGTAGTGGGTCAAGAGCCAGTGCTCTTTGCCACCAGCATCGGCGAAAATATACGCTTTGGCAAGCCGGACGCCACACAGGCGGACATTGAGCGTGCCGCACGTCAGGCCAATTGTCACGAATTTATCAGCAAGCTGCCCAAGGGCTATGATACCAAAGTAGGTGAGCGTGGGGCTCAAATGTCTGGCGGTCAAAAGCAGCGCATTGCCATTGCGCGTGCGCTTGTGCGTAACCCGAAGATCTTGCTGCTGGATGAGGCCACTTCGGCGTTGGATCCCACGTCGGAGAAGCGGGTTCAGGACGCTTTGGAGTTGGCCAGTCAGGGACCCACTACACTCGTTGTGGCGCATCGCCTCTCGACTGTTACAAATGCCGACATGATTGTGTTTGTAAAGAACGGTGTGGTGGCTGAGCAGGGCACGCATGATGAGCTTATGGAAAAGGGTGGCTTGTACTATGAACTGGTGCACATAACCAAGCGCAAGGAGTTGGAGCTGAAGCAGGCGGATGCAGAGACTAACACGCAGCGTCAGTCCAATGCAGATGACATTATCACGGAGGATTTCAGCGATGAGGACGAAGAAGATGCTGAGGGTAAAGCAAAAGGCCATACGGAAGGCAAGGAGGATATACTCAGTGTGAGCTCGAGAAGCAAACGTAAGTGGCTGACACCGTTTATAGCCGATTTAAGCAAAAACTTTTTTTTTTGTTTTCCATCGAATCTGCAGGTGGTTCCAAGCGTGCAAAGAATAAAAAGAAACAACAGGCGGCAGAAGAAGAAATACAAAACGTATCCTTCATGCAGCTGATGAGGCTGAATGCACCCGAATGGCGTTACATAGTGCTGGGCTGCATTGCCGCCTCCATACACGGAACAACGTTTCCACTCTGGGGTCTCTTCTTTGGCGACTTCTTTGGCACACTATCTGACGGAGATGCGGACATTATTCGTCACGAGGGCAACAATATATCCTATATATTTGTGGGCATAGGCCTAATGGCTGGACTGGGAACAATGTTCCAGAGCATGATGTTCACTACGGCGGGTGTGAAGATGACTACGCGACTGCGGCAGACAGCTTTCAAGACGATTATGTCACAGGAGGTGGCGTTCTTCGATGATGAGCGCAATGCTGTGGGCGCACTCTGCGCAAGACTCGCCTCCGATTGTTCCAATGTGCAGGGGGTGAGTGTGTTCCTTCAAATTCTATGTGCCTATGCAAGAAATTTAAATACTTATTATATATACTTAAACAACTAACTAATTAGTAATGAAATTAGAGGCACAATTTAATATTGCAAAACAGTTGTATGTGTCAATTGAATGTACGAATGAATTTCATACAATATAATTAAAGTAATTGAATATATTATTTTTTATCTAAACTCTACAGGCGACTGGGGCACGCGTTGGCATCATGTTGCAGGCGGTTGTCACAATGGTCGCGGGAATGATAGTGGGCTTTGTCTACTCCTGGCAACAAACGCTGCTCACGATTGTTACAATTCCATTTATATGTTTGTCTGTCTATCTGGAGGGGCGCTTTATCGCGCAGAGCGTTCAATGGGCGCGGACAGCCGTTGAGCAGGCCTCTCAGGTGGCCGTCGAAGCCATCGCCAATATACGCACTGTGAATGGACTGGGTCTGGAACGTCTGGTGATCGAGCGCTATACGCAGCAAATTGATCAAGTAAATCTTGCTAGTCGACGCAAGGTGCGCTACCGTGGAGTAGTGTTTGCCTTGGGGCAGGCAGCACCTTTTCTAGCGTACGGCATTAGTTTGTATTACGGCGGCATGTTGGTGGCAAATAATGGCTTGCACTATTCGAATATAATCAAGGTGGCTGAAGCCCTTATCTTTGGCTCTTGGATGCTGGGGCAAGCCTTGGCCTATGCGCCGAATGTGAATGATGCCATACTTTCTGCCGGCAGGCTAATGAAGCTTTTCGAGCGCACGCCCACGCAGTCCAATCCTGCTCAGAATCCCTATAATACGGCTGAGGTGCGTTTAGCTTAGCTTCATTTTTATTGACAATTTTTCTATTTAATCATTGACTGCTTGCAGAAATCGGAGGGTGACATTGTTTATGATAAGGTAGGCTTTGAGTATCCCACGCGCAAGGGCACGCCCATATTGGAGAACTTGAATCTCACGATAAAGAAGAATACAACAGTGGCGCTAGTTGGACCCTCTGGATCTGGAAAATCAACTTGTGTGCAACTGCTGCTGCGCTACTATGATCCAAGCTCCGGCACGGTCAATCTAAGTGGCGTGCCCAGCACAGATTTTCCTTTGGATACACTACGTTCGAAGTTGGGTCTGGTGTCGCAGGAGCCAGTACTCTTTGATCGCACCATTGCTGAGAATATAGCGTATGGCAACAATTTCCGTGACGATGTGCCCATGCCGGAGATTATTGCTGCTGCTAAGCAGGCAAATATACATAACTTTATCAGCTCGCTGCCACAAGGCTATGAGACGCGCGTGGGCAAGACCTCACAACTATCCGGCGGACAGAAACAGCGCATTGCCATTGCACGCGCTTTGGTGCGCAATCCCAAGATTTTGATACTCGACGAGGCCACCTCGGCGTTGGACCTGGAGAGCGAGAAGGTAGTGCAACAAGCGCTGGATGAAGCGCGCGCGGGACGTACCTGTGTAACCATTGCGCATCGTCTGAGTACGGTGCGCGATGCGGATTTAATTTGTGTGCTTAAGAAGGGCGTCGTGGTGGAGCAGGGCACACACGAGCAGCTAATGGCGCTCAATTGCATCTACGCCAATCTCTATATGATGCAACAGGTGGCGGGTTAGGTATATGAAACTTCCGGTTAGTGTAAGTCGCAAATTTTATAATTAATATTTAGTATTTAGGTCTTTAAATACTTATATTAGTATAGTTTTTTGTTGTTAATATTTTTTGTACATGTTGAATAAAGTTTTAGCCGCTTTTATACAAAAATTATGATATGTTTCATTGAAAATTTTCAAATTGAATTGAATGTTGTATTCTGTAAAATTCTAGAGCCGACTGTCTATCAAGGGACCAGGATTACTCAAAGCATTTCGTCGCTCTTGTATAGCGAAGGTAAGCTTGCGAAAGGGTCCCAATGGCAGCGCCAACGACTTGAGATCCGCCTCGGTCAGCAGCATTAAAGTCTCAAGATCGATTTGTTGTTTTTGAAAACTATCAACGAAAAAAATATCAAATGCTAATTGAGAGGCCAAGATGTAAGACAGTTTACTTACACTGGCAGATACTCCTCCAAGGCCCAAACGGTTAGAAATCGTTGCAGCGCGCTTGCTGTGAACTGCTGCTCATCCTCCTCCTCTTCGCTGTAGACATCATCTGCTACGCACTCGGAGTCATCCGAATCATCGGAAAGATTTAAGTACAGGCGTGGCTTGCTGGCGTTAGTGCCTCTCTTGTTGACTTTGCCATTGCGCATGGTGGAGCTGCTGCTATCCACTTCAGCTGTATGCAGTTGTAACTGACTAAGGGCTGCGGTTACAGAGCGTCGAAAGGCAATGCTACCCAACATGGTGGGGCGATCAAAAAGTCCTACAGGACGCTGCACAAGCAGATCCTCGCTCAACTGTTCGTCACCTAAAATGTCTGGTTGGGAAAAGGAGCGCGCCAAGCTGGAACTGTACCCACGTTCTAGTTCTGCGTTTAGTTCGAAGACATCAGCTATCTTGCCGCGCTTGCCAACGGATTCTTCCGTGGAGCTGAAAGTGCCTACATATAAAACTTCCGAATCACGCTGGACGCCCGTCAATGAGGTCATCGTACGCTTGCCATCCGGCTCTAGTTCACGGACCTTAAATCCGCCTGCATTGGGTGGTGCATGAGGACAGGCGCTACTATGCTGCGGTGTCCTCTTTTGTACTGTACCCATGCGACTGGCAATGGTGGAGCCGCCACTGCCGCTGCTGCTTCCACCACTGCCCACTAAATCGCTGAACTGTTGCGCTGCTGGCTCACGCGAAGATTTGTTGAGATTACCCTGGCTGGACCAAATCTTTTGCTTCAAAGTAGACAGCATATTCGTCTTACTGCTAGCCGCTGCACTGGTCAACCCGCTTGGCTTAGCATCCACATAGTCCTGTCGCTGCTGCTGCTGACGCTTCATATACTCTTTAATGCGCTTCTCGCAGTCCTTTTCCGCATACTCCTTTAATACCTTGCACTTTTTTCTGTCGATGAAAATATATATACCTATGTACTTTTCAAAACGTATTTAGCTTAATTAAGATTTAATTACTTTTCATTTGCCTCGAAGTTTGCCGCTGCTGTATCTAAATATCTAAGTATCTCATCGCGATTGTTTATAGCCGCCAGATCTTTGGCATTGTGTCTGTCTATATCCAAGGCATATATGTTCACCCCAAATTTAATCAGAAAATCCACACACTGTAAATGTCCCTTAGCTGCCGCCAGATGCAAAGCTGTATTGCCGAACTGATCGCATTTATCGGGATCGCCACTTCAAAAATATATAAAAGTTCCTAATATTAAATAATTTAAAAAGTTTAATTAGCAAACACACGCTTACCCTCGGCCACAGAGAAGACGCAATGCATCCAAATGACCTTCAAAGGCCGCCCACATAACCGGTGTCATGGAATCATCGTCCTTGGCATTGGCATCCTTGCGTGTAGCATCATTTAGCACATCCAGTAGTCCGTCCTTGGCAGCTCTACATTTAAAGTTTGTCACATTAATGAAACTTGTCTTGAGTTGAGATAGCTGCTTCGTTTTAATTACTTGTGAAATCGATCAGTAGACATTTTTAGCGCTCTTATCATTCAGCTATTTCCATAGGCATCGGAATCTGTTGAACAAATTGTGTTGGAGTAACAAATTAAGTTTGATACTACAAAGACTTGGCGCTATGCGCAACATATGCCACGATTTTACTGTAAAACTACTTTCAACTTACTCTAAAGTCAATATACATTTTAGTTATACCTCATTTCCATATTTCTACAAAATAAATACTGAATATACTACAAGAAATTTTCTGCAATCCAAAAACATGGATATAGCACAGCAGCTAAGCAATCTCTTTATATCACCCCCATTAATAATTGAGAGCAGCGTATCCAAGACAACCGGAATCGAGGCCAATCCCTTTCATATACCCTATGAAGCTAATAATCTAGATCTTTGGCAGCAAGAATACAATACAAGCTCCACTACTTGTTCGAACCAATTTGAAGCTGATTGGCATAAGTTGGAGACTAATCAGCCACACCTAAAATACACCACAGGCTATCCTTACAATATGTGTGATCTTCTAAGTGAATGCGATCGTATAAAAGAAGACACCAGCAGTGAGGAGGATATAAATGAGCTTGCTTGCCACTTTGAAAATATTATTTATTTACCCAAGCAAATGTCCAAAATGGCTGAAACTATGTATAGCTGAGCCTTTTTCGCATCATATAAATACATATGTACTTTATGTATGTATACATTGGCATAAAATAGGCCTAAGAAGAGTTTAAGTTTCAATTTAATCTTGGCTGCAAACAACCAAACACTTAATATTCCGGTTGGTTAAATTTTACTAGGTTGTCACAAAAAAAAAAAAAAAAACAAACATTCACACGCTTTGTAGTCCAATGAAAAGTGATGTGTATGTGTGTGTGTGTGTCTGCTTGTATTTTCAGTTGAAGTGAAAAGGAAAAGCTTGAGATCCGTTCCGGTTGGAGTTCATTCACACACACTCACACACACGCGCGTATATACACAGAAATACATAGCTAATAACAAAAATTACACGCAAACAATTGCTATTTACTCAACTGGGAATAATAATAAATTTACTTAGATACATTTTAAGTTTAAATAATATTTGCTTGCAAATATATTTAGTTTTACAGCACTAGAATTATATGCAACTTAAATAAACTTACGCGTGCGCTTGCAATTCTTAGAAAATTTCACTTGCGATCTTAAATACGCGCTCTAGTAAACTAAAGTTTAAGTATCTCTTGGGTAGCGACTCTGCTCTCCGTTTCTCTGAGCAGGTGTCTGAGTACTTACTCGATCGATACCACTCCCATCCTAATAATGGAGCTTAAGTTAAAAGCCTGCAATGAAGAATCATTGATGGAACACAGCCATTTAATTAATTAACATATACATTAACTTAGTTTAGTTAGTCAATATTTAACATCATCTTTATTAATCATCTTTATTTAGTTCTGCAAGTATTTTGCTTGTGTTGCATATGTCACTGCATACCAGCCTTACACAGCGTTAACAAACTTACAAAGTATCGATGCCAGGAGAAAAAAAGTGCTCGTGCAAAATATAAACAGCAAAACAAAAACAATTAATTAATAAAATAAAAATATGGTGTGAAATTAAACCAAAGTACTGGAAAATATGAAAAGAATGTGAAAGGCAAAGGTGGCCGTGTTATCTAAAGTTCACACACTTTTGCATATGCACATATGGATATGTATAGATGTATCGATAGGATTGTAAAAAGTATCTGAAAATGTAATACACACACATGCACATGAGTTTGCGTAGGGGATACAAAAATAACAATAGCAATAGCAGTAGCAACAAAGAAGTCTGCGTTTTTAACATATGTTTAACGCCCAAGTGGTGCATGAGGTGTGACTGCAAGTGTGAGAAGCAAACACAAAACGTTCCATGGAAACAACAGTGCCAATGTCAATGTCAAGCCCAAGAAGCCTCCTTAGACGAGAGAAATAGGGTGTCAGAAACAAGTGTCAACTACTCTAAACAACAAAAACATAAACAGCAGCAGCTGGAGCTGAAATTAAAATTGAAATTAAGGCGCGCCAAACGCTGGAAGAGCCGTGCAGCGCACTATGGGCAATTGCCTGAAATGCTTCCAATTCCAGTCTACGTCGTCTACGTCCTCCACCTCCTTAGCCGCACAACAACAACAATTGCCTGCCAACTGCATCACAGCCAACGCCAACAGTGGCAATTGCTACGATATTGTGGCTCTAAATGCAAATGAGCGTGGCGCTAACTACGATAGACAACGCGGTAATGCCAAAGAAGTAAATACTGTCCTCAGTTCATGTGTTTTAATACAAAGTTTTCCATTGCAGAAACTGATGAATTGCTCTCTAATCGAACTCCACTCAAGCCAGCAAACAATTGTGATACTAAACGTAATAGTTTTAAGTCTTTAGGCTTGCTTAATGGCAGTGCGCCCACCATGAGCGAAATTATAACAACTGGTAAGTGAAAAGAAAAAGTATGTATAAACTAATTGTAAGATAAACATTTTTTAGTTTAGTAGTTACTCATAAGATAAAATAATAAATGTTTATTATATGTACAGCGGTCAAGGAAACCATGGAGGTCTCACATCAGACGCTCAACAAACTATTTGAACAATACAAGGATCCAGATGAGGAGGATATGATTCTAACCGAAGGTATTGAGCGTCTGTGTAATGATCTTAACTATCAGCCCGATGAGTTTGCCATACTTGTGCTGGCATGGTGCCTAGATGCGTCACAAATGTGTCGCTTTACCAAGACCGAGTTCATTGATGGATTGCACAAGATGCGGGCGGATACGATAGCCAGCATTCGACTTAGACTTGAGCAGACTATTGAAATGCTCAAGGTCGACTCTGAGATGTTTAAGCAACTGTACCGCTTTACCTTTCGGTATGCTCAAAATTAATTTGATAACTGTTAACTTGAACTTGAATTATTTTGATTCTTTGCCTTTAGGTTTGGCTTGGATCCAGATCAACGTGTATTATCGCTAGAAATGGCAATCGATTTATGGAAACTTGTGTTCACTGTACAAACACCTGATCTCTTTGCTAATTGGATAGACTTTCTCGAAAAGCATCCGAATATACGCCGCATACCCAAGGATACATGGAACATGTACCTCAACTTTACTGAACAATGTGATATAGAAAATTACGATGATACTGAAGCGTGGCCAAGTCTCTTTGATGACTTTGTGGAATATGAAAAGAATCGAGCGCGGGAGCATGGGCCGGCGGCCATCCATGATGATGACAACAACAATGATGATCCGCTGCAGTGTCATGTGAAAGCCAATCACGTGTCATAGTTTAGGCCAAGTTAGGCAGGTAGCCAAAAAAGCAAACATTGTAACTCGCCAATAGAAATTTAACGCTGTGCAATTTATAATTCTCTCGCTCTCTCTATCTCCATTTATGTTTTTCTTTGTATCTTTTTACTAACCAATATCTTATACTCCAAATTGATTTATATTCGCTGGTGTTATAGCATTCGCTTTTTTGTTTATGTTTTACCCAGCAGTCCAGGGTCAAGGTATGCGGTGCTGGCGCTGCTCAATGATGATTCATTTACAGCATACAACAACAAGTAGATTAACAAATGCAGCCCCAGCTATCGTGATAATTTACCTTCCAACATATGTATATAACGCATAGCTAGGGGCAATGTACAGACATTTGATTATAAATTTATAAAGACTTATCAACAAGAATTTCGAAAAGAAAAAGCTCAATCATACGAAATGTTTAAACCTGTGTATATGTTAAGCTATTTGATCAAGTAGCAATCATAGCTTCAATATGTGCAAATCGTTTATACACTATATATACATAGGAACATACATATAGCAATTAATTAATGTATTATTTTAAATTGAGAAAAGATTGCAAACACTTTATGGCACATAACTATTTAATTGCATATAATTACATACTTACTTTTAAGTAGTGGATGTGAATTAAATAAACTTAACTGAAATTAGCTTAAATAGCCTTGAGTAATCAACAAATTATTCATGACACCCAAGATGGCTTAGTAATGAGATAAATGAATAATTAATAAAATGCGTACAATATCGCTAATCAACAAATTTTCAAATTTGTTCATGTTGCGCGGCATGTGCTGCCTATCAACAGCCGCCACATTCTTGGACCAACATCAAAATTCGCCTTTACTCTCTCGCACCTATTGTAACCGCACTGCTCGTTCAATTTCATTGCAGATAATACTCGCTGTTTTGCTGCGCTATTTGCATCTCTCTCGCACTCATTACATTTCTGTTGCTTCTCTGCTCTCACGATTCTATTTTTTAATGTGGATAAATTTTATAAACTTACTTTATTTTTGATGAGTAATTAACAAAACGCAATAAGACAAAATACAGTTGTAAGTGCTAAAAACCACTCCTGAAATTTGCAAAAAACAGTTGGTTGAGAGTTTGCAAGATGAAAATGCGATAAATTGATTTAGAATTTGACATTGAAAAACAAATGGCTTAGGACGAAGGGTGTGGGTGCCAAGGTTGGAACCTAAAACCAGCAAGATGCCTTGCGAGAGTTGTGGTGTGGAATTTACGGTGTTTCGCCGCAAGCGGAGCTGTTTTGACTGCAGGTAAGTGATAGTAATATTTTCATACTTATTACAACACTATTTAAACAATTTTATTGATGTCAGGCGCTACTACTGCAATACTTGTTTAACAGCGACAACGGCTCGTCGTTGCAAGCGCTGTGCAATCTTTGCGCAGAGGCCACTGCTGCGCACGGATTTGCTGAAACTAAAACCAAAGGATTTGATATTCTATTTGCAATCAAAGCATATTTCCACAGAAGGGTGCTTGGGTGAGTCAGCATAGTCAGTCATAGAAAAGATTAGGGCTAATCTCTAAATGTGATGAATATTGCAGAGAAAGAGGAGCTGGTTAGTCTGGTACTGACTCATGTGGCGCAAACGGACCGCGATACCAATCCCAATCAGATCCCGCGTCATAGTCCTCGTCGCGGCTCTGCCAATCCTATGGACAGTCTGAAGCAAACGTGCCAAAATTTCTTTACAAATCTGAGCGATAACATAAGTGATTCCTTTGCGTCCTTTGACAGCAAGCAAGCCGGCAAGTCAACGACTACGGCGACTAGCAGTAATCAAGCCTCGGAGGATAATAGTGCCACACACTCTCCCACGCACATTTTTGAGCAACCACGCGTATCCACCCGTGAGATACCAACGTATGCAAGTGCGAGGCAGACGGGCGCTGGCAGACAGACGCATAGAAATCAAAACAGAGCGGATATGCCCAATGTACATGCAAGTCCAACGACTTCCTCCTCGCACACAACAACAACAAACAACACGGAACAACCTGTGGATCAATCAGAGTGCGAGTGCTCGGATGAAGAGATCATGACTACTTTCAGTGAACGCACATCGCAAAAACACAGTTCTTCTAGTAGACCAGCCGAGCCCAGTCCAGCAGCAGCAGCAGCAGAGGAAGCATTAGAGGCAACATCAGCAGCGCCTGGCTGCTCCAAGCACGGTTCGCTTAGCTCCAAAGCAGATGCTTTCGCAGCAGATGGCTCCTCACAGTCCAGCTTTGAGGAACTCGGCGCAATTGGTGGAATTTCGGATGAAAGCAAAGCTGCCACAGATACCAATAGCAGCAATATGGAGCAATGGCAGCTACTGGAGCAGCATGGCCCTAGCGGCAGTCAATTGCCAGTCTCGCCCACAGGCGCTAGCGCTGGAGTCGCGACTGAAGAAATATTAGAGATAACGTTGCGAAATGAGCTTGGCGAGGCACCAAGCATAGCACAACACACGGTAATGGTGACGCCGCCTCGTTTAAAAAAGGTTACGCGACGACGCTCCGATGGCTACTTGAATCGTCGTCATCATTCCAGCGATGAGGAGTCGCCGCTTGGCACACATCCTTTGCAGCTAAGCACGCTTAGCGAGCAACCAGAGTCAGCAACAGCGTCTGCAGGCTCTAGCTGTCACCGATGTGGAAAAAACAAGACGAGCATACGACGTCAGGTGGAGAAGATGCGTCGTCATTTGGAGAACTCGCAAATGGACAGCGAACAGATAAAGCTGGAGCTCCAGCAATTTCTAAGTTATCTGGAACAGCGCACCAAGTCCGTGGACTGCTCTGAGAATAGTCATCTGTTATCGCCTGTAAGTGCGGAAGCAGTGGGTGCTGAAGGTATGCCACGTACGCCCAGCCTAGAGTTCTCACCAACCCAGGATGAACCTGATATGCACTGGGATGATGATGAGGGCATACATGTCTATGCAGCGCCACATGGTTTTGAGCCCGCCAACTGCATAGACTCACGCTTTGTCAACCTGCAAGACTTTGAGGAACTGTAAGGCCACAAATTTGTATAATTTAAGCTGTTATAACAGAAATTCATTGTATTAATTATACTGCACAGAAAAGACTTGGAGAACTTAACTGTGAAGCAGCTAAAGGAGGTACTAATGCTGCATCGTGTGGACTATAAAGGTTGCTGTGAGAAACAAGAGCTATTAGATCGCGTCGAGAGACTATGGAAAACCATGCGCACAGCGCCAGGTAAACTACATTTGTTACTATTACTGATCCGACTGATATCCACTTATTGACTTACTATCTTCTAGCTGTGGAAAAGCTGCCAACAGATGAACTGTGTAAGATCTGCATGGATGCTCCCATTGAATGTGTGTTTCTGGAGTGCGGTCACATGGCCACCTGTACCAGCTGTGGTAAAGTGTTGAACGAGTGCCCAATTTGCCGACAATACATAGTACGCGTTGTTAGATTCTTTAGGGCGTAAATACTAGCTTTCATTTTCGATATTTATGGTTATAAATATATATATGTATATGTTTACGTAACCTGGCTGCCAGGTTTCAAGTGATTGCTGCTCACTCTGCACGTACAAATTATAAGTATGTACATACCGGCAACTGAGCTCAGTTACTTAAGAAAAGAAAAAAACCATTAAGCTAATTTATAGTGTTAAGTTTACACATTTATCAATTATGTTATTGTTTTTAAAACCTTCAAGTCAAGCTATACAACTTTTAAAGTGGGTATTTATAGTTTATGAATTTGATTTTGTCAAATTGTTTTGCTATTTATTTGCCGTTATTTCTGTGTGGTTTGAGTATTAATATTATTTAAGCTGACATTCCTATAAAGTGTAAATAAAAACAAGTCAATATTTCAAAGTTGCAAGATCCATTAATAAGTACTACCGTTTTTGCAATACTGACCACAGAATTCGGACGCAAACTTAAATAGCATACAACAGTCTTTATTTGACACTAACATCTAAATTACAATTTATGACTAGAATAGTTGGAGTACGCCGTAAACAACTTGTCATTTAGCTTTTGTGCACACGCAAGTCTAGCGGCGTAGGAGTGGGCGTGTCCATTTCTACTTCCAGTGCAAACTCTTCGCTATGCAGATAACGAGCCGATTTCAGCCAATACTCCGAGCTGTGATAATCGCCAGCGGTAACGACATGCTCGCTATCAGTCAGTTCCAGGTAGTAGCAATTGCTGGGCGAGGCAGGAGCAGCTGGCACATGACAATTATAGGACGAATCCTTGGACTCGGCGGAACTCTGGCTGTCTATGAGCTGTATGCTGTGCTTGAAGGTCTTCACATGTTTACGCAACGAGGAGGGATCTGTGTAACGCTTCTGACAACCGGCCACCTTGCAAGAATAAGGTTTCTCCATGGAGTGCGTGCGAGTGTGCTTGAAGCGATCGGATGAGTTGGAGTAGGCCTTTTGGCAGCCCACGTAGTGACACTTGTAAGGTTTCTCTCCTGAATGCGAGCGTATGTGGATCTTTAAGTTCTCGGCACGTGAAAAAGACTTGTCGCAGAGATGGCAGCAGTGTGGCTTCTCCTTGGTGTGCGTGCGTACATGGACGAGCATCTTGTAGCGCGCATTAAACCCACGTTCGCTGCGCTGACAGCCATGCCAGCGGCAATAGTAGAGACCGTCCAACAAGGAGGCCACTGCATGACGCAATGTAACATGCTGAGCCAAAGATTCTAAGGATTCAAAGCAGCTGCTTGAATCAAACAAGTTAGTTAGCTCAGAGAACGCTGTAGAAGATTAGTACAACTGCTCACCTTCCGCATTCTTGCCAATTGCAGGTAAAGTCAGCTTCGCTACTGCTGCTATGTTCGCTTCCGGATTCAGTAGAACTTTTGCTGCATTTCATAATCACTGATTGTGTACGGTATGTAGAGTCTGTTGGAGGCAGCGTTGGTGGATTGGAAAATCTAAGAAAATGCGGCTCCCGTAACGCCAAATACGGCGGCGTTTTGTACGGAGTATAATAGCCGTAATCGCTGCTGGAGCAAAATATTGGGGCTTGTACTAAAATCTCCATTATATAAATAACTTATTTTATTATTATTATTGTGTTTTTTTTTTATAAGCGGGTGTGTGAATTGTGTGCAGCTGAGAGTTTGGCAAACGAATGATCAGAGCGCCTGCAGACATTCGTGTAATATTAAAAGTTTATGCGCGATAAGGAACAGCCTTATCAGCAAAACAGACAGACAGGTCTCAGGGAGGGGAACGACGGCGAGCTACGGACAAGTGAACGCCATTAGGCCAAGTTAGTGTCATAGAAATAAAACAAAAGAGGGAGGCGTGCTGCCATAGACTACGTAAAAAGGAGTGGAGGTATGGGTAACGTGAACAGCTTATCAGTCGCCATGTTATGCATGATTGTGCACGAAAGCTCTTCGGTGGGGTCTAACGGCTATCGCTTGTCACATCATTCGTAGTGCACTTCGTACCGAAGACCCAAACTGAGCGTAGCACAAACAAACAAGTACAAATGTAGAAACACTCAGAGAAATATCGTTTTAAGATTAGGCAGCTGAGTTAAATTGTGTTCAGAACGTTTTGTTTTGTAAAGTCGCTTTTCTTTCAGTGCATATACTACATATGTGCCTAGCCTCAGCCACGGCAACAGCTGTCGTTTATCGTGCTACGCCGGAATTCGCAAACGAGGATGACGGTCGCTGCCTTATCAATGTGTCCATTGAAACGTTTTCGTCTCACTGTTTACCTTTTTGTTTGTATATACTACATATACATATGTATGTACATATTTTGTAATTGAGGCGAAGGTTAAAGCAGTCGAGCTAGTATAAGGCGCCCCAACTCTGCTGGGTGCTGAGTTCACTTATCAGTAACTGGAAGTAAATGTGAATCACACTGTCTGGAGATTGACTGATTGTCTTTGGCTTAGCTTATAACAAGTACAGTTGCCCCAAACAGCAGCAGCATCGCAGCATATTATATTTTCCATTGACACTAGGATTGAGACAGTTCAAATTGTTATACTTTCACCATAATTAATAACAATATACAAACGTACATATATACATACAGATTTATGTACATATGGCTCGGAAAAAAATCTGGATTTTCTGGTTAGCTAGAAATCTGAACTTTGTCGCCAACTAACATGATAAGCGCATCAATACAGCAACAGAAAGTTAAAGCAGCTTATAGATAGATTGTCCTAGTCTAGCAGAGTACCCAGATAAGCTCCCAAAAATATACACATGTACATTGTACATTGTGTATGTTCATAGTAAAATCCCCAAAGCCCCAAGTGCGCCGTAAATACTTTCGAGTCCGGTTTAAACTGGTGTTGACTTAGACTGTCATAATATAGTGTTCAATATCTCTATCATTTCTCGGTTACTGATAAGCCTTGGGGTCCAGCCGACTGGGCTAAGTATAACATAAGGTGCCAATACTTAAGTAGCCTGATTAGCTACGAATCAGATTTCCACTGGCCGTTTAATACGGCGTACACTTGAAATAGGATTTATCACCGTGCGGAGTCTGGAAATTGAGGCCTTCCGTTCTTGAGCTGATATGGATGTGTTTTTATTCTAACTTATATAGCCTACATATGTATATACCGCTGTATCTCGAATACAGCCGGCGCTATGAAAGGCTAATTGCTTTGTTGTTTTTCCAATCATTGTCGATGGTTAAACGCAGACATCCAAAGTCCATATTCACACTGAATCAATTATTAATAACTGCCCCTCCCTTCCTCCCTGTACAATTTGAATATAGCTAACTATTCTGTGCAGTGAACGCCTTTAGGAATTTCGATTAATATTGTGACTACTTATATTGATAGATCTGTAATTATTATTTGAAATAGTACAAATTATTAGCATAGTAGTATAATAGCAAGACTAACACGCCTTTGGAATTTAAATATGTTTGTACATACAAAAGCATTTGCTATATTTAATACAAATTATAGGTCCGACTTAGAAAGCGTAGAGAAAAAATTAACTGATCTTAGCCATTTTTACGGTACGCCTTACTGCATGCCTACTTTTTGATAGCGTTTATAAGCACGTTAACTGTTGCTGATACTGATTACCACTGACAATATCTTGTCTAGACAGTTTATTATTGGAAATCAAATTAATTTATAAAAATATTTCTAGGTCTTCAAACTGCAATGGAAATTTTAGGGCAATATGTTTGCAATGTGTTTTTTTGCGGGAAGTACACACACAATCAGGACACCAAACATTAACATAAAACAAAGTGTATAAAATATACTTATGCATTTTGGTCTAATGACTGTGCAGAGGGCAGAGCACTGCACCAACGCCTTAATCTGCACATGTATGCGAAATATTTACAATGCAACGCCTGATCTTAGTTGTATAGGCTTTTGTTTGGGGATAAACTTATTTTAAATAATGCAACTCACAGCTAAAATTTTGTGCACGCTTGCACTTAACTGTGACACAGTTGAAACTGTCTGGAGTCGGCAACTGGAGCTGGGCGCGCAGCTGCACGTAGTCCGTGGGGTCCAAGGCAGGGGAACTAAAATAAACGCAGCGACCCCCACATGGAGCTCCACTGCTGCAGCTAATTGGCCTGCCATAAATAAATATTGAAATATTGCATTGCTACAAATATAAATACGCATGTTAATACATACATATAGTGTCTATATGTAAAGTATACATATATTTCTATAGTTAACATAATTTTTAATCCAGTCCGTATATTAAACAAAGAACTTTGCCTGCTGCTGCATATGGCTAATCAGCGCCTTCTCAAATAGTGGACGCGTCATTAGGTCCAGCTGCAGATTCATGCTCACATAAAATTGGCGTCCATAACGCTTGCTCAACTTGCTGGCTAGCACCAGTGAATCGCTCTGTCCATGATCGCCCATAAATGTTGCTGAGACTATGTCCTGGCTGGGTGGGCGTGCCGGCATGGCCACTGCAAGCTCATCCAAACGCTCCATCTCCTTGTCATTAATAAATAACATAGTACTGCCGTTCATTTTCAGCACACGCAAGGTACACTGCAGCGCTCCCGCATCCAATTGCGCCATGTGGGAACTAAATGGTTCTAAAGCTGGTGCCTCCACTGATTCTCCTCCTGTTCTTGGTTTGGTAGCCACAACACTTTCCATTTAATAGTTATTTTGTTTAAACAATTTTGATTACAAAGAGCACACAATGATTTGCAAGTTTTTTTAAATGATGGTAGTGATGACAGTGTGTAAGCTTAGTGTTGGTAAACGAGCTTTGGTGCGCGCCAAAGGCAGCGAGTTTAAAATGATAAGCATGAAATAAAACAAATTAGTTTTCGCCGTTCGCAGTGTTGTTTTCAATTTATTAGGGCTCTCTTGAATGTTGGCGATTTAAAATTTTCTTTTTTGGTTTAAGTTAAAATACATACGTATGAATAGCTTGCTGGCTATACTTTATGAGCTTTGTGATTATATATATATTTATGGGGGCAGGTTAAGATATTTGATTTTTAAATTAAATGATGGGTCGTCATTATTTTGATTTGAACTACTTAATTAATACATTTAATGTGCGATTAATAAGAAAGAATTAACTTGAGTAATTAGTTCCAGTTGGCGGCTAAAAAAGAGTGAAATTGGCTAATATACTTTCGCAATAAGCAGACTTTTGACAAATTTTTAAAATATCAGGTTAAACATTATATATTGTTTTGTTACATTTTGCGACTATTTATTGCTGATTATGATAATTATTAAACTTGCATGAATATCAAAGAATTTTGTATTAACTTTTGTAACTTGTTATTTTTTAGTTGTAGTTGTTTTCTACTATAATTTGACTAACTTTATGCCAAAGCGCGATTTCAAACTTTTATCTTTGTTAATCTTATTTTTTTTTTGCAGTTGCTTTTTTCATTTTTCAAGTTAATTGTGGTTTGCGAATAAATATATAGAAGTGATAGACATATATAGTGGTTATGCATAGGTTTAATTGATTAATCCTCATCGTCTTCAGATTCGGCTTCTTGTAGCCAGGTCAACCAGGCGTTCACTTGGAACAGGGCAGAGCCTTTGCCCGGATACTTATCGGAAATCTCCTCCTTCCACAGCACAAATGCTTCCTCCTCGATTATTTCGGAATCGTACAAATATTTGAACCAGCGACAGAGCATACCTAATAAAAAGTACAAAAATAAAGCTTATAAATTTTCAGAATTAAAGGTATCATTTGGAAATTGGATTTACCTTTCGGGAAGTTCTCGCTATAACAGAAAAGTTGCAGCGCATAGAGTGCCATTAGCTGAAGCTCATTCTGGCCCAGGAAAGTCTGCAGCATTTGGCTATAGGTCTCTAGCATAGCCTGCTCTCGCTGGGTAATGGACTTCTCCGGATGCTCCTTGGTATCCATGTTAGAAGCAAGCGTTGTCTCCTTGGTTATGTACTTCACTACAACGGTCATGAGAGCTTGTATGAAGCCTGGATCCTTATAGTATTTATTGTCCACATTCGCCTTGATCCACTTGTAAAAGTTATTGGGATTGGGATCACTTTGCAGTTGCTTAAGCATCTCGGCCTGCACCTTGAGCAATGGATAGAGAAACGACAGCTGACGATCTTCTAGAATAGCAGCCAAACGCTCCTTATTGCGATCCACCTCGGGCAAACTGTTCATCAGCTCAACTTTACTGGCACGGAACTTCTCTTCCAGCAACGCCTTGCCAATGCTCTTGTGAAGCTGCTGCAGAACGAGGAGAAACAGTGGATAATGCTGGCCGTTGTCCGTATAATTAGCAATGTCATTTAACTTGATTAGCGGTGGCTCGCAGACAACAGCCTTACTCAGCACGGAGGCGACTAGGGTAGTTATTCTGTTATTCAATGCCTCGCGTTCATTCATCTTGTTTACCAGTTGCTTGAAGATCTCGACAATGACGTTTGGCTTAATGCTGGACTGTTTGCGCAATGTCTGCAGGAAGCGAACGACTCGTTCCAGATATACATCGTTCATACGGTCCAGCACCTCCATTAGCAGTTGCAAGCACACATCCTTGAGCGACTTTTCTGGCAGTTTCAGCTCCAAAAATCCATTTACAAGCGTGGTAAAAGCATCCTCCAACTTTGATTCCAACTCTGCATCGCTGCTGACAGATTGCTCTTCATTTTGCTTTGGAAACTCCTGTTCCTCATTCTTTGACTGCTCTTCGTCGAAATAAAACTTATCCTTGAAGTAAGCACTGGCTTTCTTGCTCAGCTCTTCCTTGTTGGGACCCTTGTCCTTTTTCTTTTCCTGCTTGCCGCCAATGGGTGTTGTGGGACGCTCGCCACCGTCAATCTTCTGCTGCTCCTTGTTGCCGCCGCTCTCGGTAGACTTCTTCTCCTCAGCTGCCATGACAGTTCCAAAGTTTGGCGAGGATGAAGTGGACTTGAGACTCTTCTCTGTGTACTGCGGCTGCTGCTGATTGCCTTGGAGCGAGCGAGTGTCGTACTCAGCCGAAGGTGTCGACGCTGGACGCGTAGTCTGCTGCATTAGATGCGATGTGGGCGTACCTAGAAGCGGATAATGGGAGTTGGACAGCTGTGCAGCTGTTGAGACTGCCTGTCCCATGCTATTATTGCCATTTGGTGGCGTTGATATGGGTAGCTGTGTGGGCATCTTTTGATTCTGAGATGCGGCACGAAACAGTAATGAATTGGCCGCCGGGCGCATTTGTAGATTCTCGACAGCGTCCTGGTTGGTGGACATCAAATTACGCTTGAAGCGTGGCGCTAACTCTTTGCTTCCCAATAGAAGGGTATTCGAGGATCCACCATTATTACCACTACCGTATTGACCACCACCACCGCCACCACGGGTATCATCCATAGCATTGCGATCATTGTTTCTGTGAGAGCCGCCACGCGAATCCTCACGATGCGAGCCACTGCCGCCATTCTGATTATTATGCTTATTATAGCGATTATTATAATTGCCCACGTTGCCGCCGTTTCCGACAGTATTGCCTGATCCCTGATCGCGTTGACGATCGCGCTGATTGTAGGAGCGATTATCACGATCTCTATCGCGATTGTTAGCGCTGGTTGCAAATCTGTGAAAAATTCACAAAATATATATATATTAATGAATAAATAAATTGCTGTCTTTTATACTTACGGCGACACAATGGGCGAGGCACCTGTGACGCTAAGTCCGCTAAATACGTCATTATAGCCAAGATGACTACCGAGACGACTCATCCAGTTGTCGCCGTCACGATCGTTGTTGCGCATATCACGCTGTCGGTTGGCAAACGGAGTGCGTATAATGGAATCATCGTCTGAGCGTATTTGCTTAATGGGTACAGGTCCTTCGGAGGTGCCACCGACTTTGCGCGGTATCCAGGTGTTTTGGCGCAGCTCGATGACATCCTTTAGCATGAAGCGTATCCTGGGTGGATATTCAGTTGATTTAGAGCGACGTTCCAACGTCTCAAAATACTGGTTCATCAGCTCTTTGCCCTGTTCTGAATCCAAATTCTTACCGCAAGTCTTGAGCAACTGCGCCAGGCATTCCATGTCCTCACACATTTCCTGCGCGCCCGCTGTTCGCTTTTTCTTTTTATCGAGCAGCTCCATAATGCAGGCGTGCAACACATTTTTGGACAGCATATCCAGCTTGTTGAGCTCACCAATGAACTTGACATTTCCAAGCATGCGCTGCTTTGCCAAATGTCGACGCTCCTCCTCATCTGCCTCATTCTCTGGTGGTGGACGATTATCATGCGCTTCATCGCGCTTTAGACGATTGTTAAACTTGTCACGACAGACGGCAATGAGCAGTCGTAGAAATGTACAAGAATTGTTGGGATCCTGTTCGAATGATGGTGCTTCCTCGGATAAACGCTTGCAAAGCTGTGCATACATAGACGAGTACTTGGGCTCGTCCAGCGCTTTATCAAAGATTAACAAAATTACGCCATTAAGTATGACGATCGAGTTGAGATCAAGCTTTAGCAGCTCATCGCTTAGCTCCTGGAATTTCTCAGGGGTTAGTTTGTTCAATATGCCGCGGACGCGCCTGAAGACTGCATCATTCTTTTCGCTCTGAGTAAGCCCATGCTGTGGACGCAATGAGGGTGGAATCCAGCGACCGGTAATAGTTGCAGTTGGTACTGGTGCAGATGATCCGCCGCCAGGAGTTGCTGTTGCTGGAGGTGGTGTTACCGACTTGACTGCTACGGCTTGTGGTGGTGCTGATCCTACTTGGCTTCTACGCTCGTAATCCGTTTGCCTCCCGGTGTTCGGCTGTTGATAGCGTCCTCCCGAGCCCACTCCTCCTCCACCGTAACCGTTGCGTTCTAGACTGCCGCCAGCAGTAGCTGCTCCTCCTCCCCCAGTTGACTGATTGTAGCGTTGATGCACCGGCGAGCTGTTGTTATCGTCTGCGTAGCTGTCCCTGTCCCTGTAATTGTCACGCTGGTTATAATCGTCGCGATAGCGTCCTCCACTCAAGCCATAGTTTGGCTTGCCGGCATTCGACTGATGGTTGTTATTGTTGCTGCTACTGCTGCTCCCGTTGCTGTTGTTGTAATGACGATGTCCATGCCCATTGCCATTGACCAGCTCGTAGCGCTGCTGCTGGGAGCGATAATTGCCGCTACCTGCTGAAGAAGAGTTAGAGCTTAGACCACGTTGATAGCCACCAGTGGCGCCATCTGAGCTGTTGTGATAGCTATTGCGACCACGCTGCAATCCACCGTTATACGAGGATGTGGAGCTATCTATGCCTCCAATGTGATTGTTAAGATTGTTGTTGCCGGCTGCACCCAATAGGTCACTATTTTTGTTATAGTAACGCGACGACGACGACGACGAATCGTTGGGATAAGTGCGTCGAGGTCTTGGGCTTAGCTCCGAATCGTGTTGACGAATTTTGGCAGAGTTCTTGTTATAGCCAGAGGAATAGTGTCCGCTTGGGCCACCAACTGTTCCACCAGAAACTGGTCCGCTTCCCACTGCTGTTACTGCACCACGAGGAGCTCCAATGCCTGACTTGTTGCTGTTGGCACCACCGCCGCCACGATAATTGCTTGAGTTTGGTGTGCCGTTACCTTTGCCGTTTCCGCTGTTGCTGCTACTATCAATCTTCACTAGATTCTTGAGATTGTTAAATGTGTCCGTTGCAGTGATAATGGGCAGTAAATTTGGACTGGTATTGAGCAGTGTCTTGCCCGGGACAAGCGTGGGCGTTGTGGGATTAGCTGCTGGTGTTGTTGGAGATTGTGGGCTGGCGCTGCCTATAACGGCGCCTCCGCCTCCGCCGCCACCGCCTCGATTGGTCAACTGATCGTAATTGCGCTCGATGGTATCGCTTGGTTGGGCCGTTATTACCAAACGTAAATCGTTAACGCCGCCGCCAATGCTCGTCGTGTCCAGGGTACTAGTGCCTCCCTCAATGGTGAACGTTTTGGCGCCACGCAAATGATCAAAGCTGTTCCTACTTTTGCTGCTTCTGCTGCTGTTGCTTGTGCCGTTAGTCCAACGTATCGGACTATCGTCGTAACTATGCAAATGGGGAGCAGCGTCAAACGTTGTTAGTGGAATGGTGATGACTTTTCTGTAGCGCAAGTGGGTGACAAAAGCGAATCTTCTCTCGCTCTGTTCGTTCTTCTTAGAGCTTTACGTATGTGGCGTACGTTGCGTATGTCTGTCCTTTTTCTCTCTCACTTCCTCTATCTCTTTTGCACAAAAACAGTTAAAAATTTGTTTACACAAACAGAAATACACACACACGCACACACACACACTAAGCAACTCTTTTTATATATATATAATATATATGTTATAGATGTTGTGTCTAAATTCTTCCCTCGCTTGCTACGGTTTGGTTATGGGACTTTGCGTGAGCTTTACTTTAGGCTGATGCTACTCCTTCTTCTGCGTCTTCTACTGCGGTTAAATAATCGAGTGCCGTGTTAATCGATTAGTCTCGCTTCCGACCTGCCGTACACTTCTATAGTTTTTATCCTGTGTGTTAGAAAGAAAAAAAAGTTATATAAAATAATAGTTGTTTCTATGTGTAAGCTGTATGCTATTGTTTTATAAATTACACACACATAGACACTGACAAATTT
The DNA here is from genome assembly GCF_011750605.1 of Drosophila busckii. Lineage (NCBI taxonomy): Eukaryota > Metazoa > Arthropoda > Insecta > Diptera > Drosophilidae > Drosophila > Drosophila busckii. Next base: position 184,105 of record NC_046605.1, on the reverse strand, counting down.
ATATATGAGAACATAAGTGGTTTACAATAAATATACATAATTTTCTATCTCTTAAGGCAAGGAGTGACGTCTAGCTAACTTTGCATTTTACTTTACGGTCGATTAAGTGTTCATATGATTCACAGCTAACGACAAAAACATAAGTTTGTTTGTACTTAGCTAATAAACTGGAATTTTTAATGAAAATAACCTCGCAAAACACCTTTAGGTTTATTTCACGTATACACTCGGGGAGCACAGTTGAACGCCAATCACACACACACACAGCAGTAGCTGCTGACTGCTCAGTTGGGGAGTAGATACATGCACACACATATGTATGAATAAATGCATCTACGCATGTGTGTGTGATGTACAACTTGCGGGGCCTTGCTCAAGTTATTTGTGTGTATTTCTTTATTATGTGTAATTGTTGCAACAACTAACAAATACAAAAATTCAACGCATTTTAATGGAATTTGTAGAAACAACAACAATAGTTCATAGTTGTCACCTCTCTCTCTCTCTCTCTCTAGCCTTTTGTTTTCTGCAGCTCCTAACAATTGTCGCTTTAGGAATGCACTTGCTTTTACTACTAGACGTGTCAGTGTCCTTTGACTGTATGCATGCGCGTGTCTCTCTCTCTCTTTTTCTCTCCCTCTCTCGGTGTATGCTCGTGTGCAGTCAGAGGTTTTTGGCCTCTGGTAGCGCTTGCTGTTAATATTGTAGCCTGATGCGCCATCGAATTAAAGTCTCTTGACCCCAATAAATGTACTAGATGCGAGCATATTCTCTTCTCTTTTGTTTGTTTGGCCCATGCAATAAAGTAATCTTTTTGCTTTTAGCAAACTAAGCGTAGGTCATAGTTAAGTGGAGCACAAAAAACAAGTGCATAACGGTCTTGTTTAATTAGACTTTGCCCGTCACTGTTCAATATAAGCAAAGCAACCCTATAAATAATTTATAGCATTGAATGTGCTTTCTTTGCAACCCCAAAGTAGCCGAACAAAAAAAAAAACTACCCCAAAACTGCAGCCCCGACATAACCCAGCGCACTAATATACGAGAAGAGCCAGTTGTGGATGATTTTGACCTCAATTCGAGTGCGCGCACATACACACGGGAAATAAAAAAATAACTAATATTAGCGCAGTTTAAAAAAACACATTTAAGCCTGCATCAATTAATATAATAATTAATAAATTCTATTATACATAAATATAACCCGCCCTCGTTTTGTATTAATTTCAAAACCTCGACCAGTTTTCTTCTCAATGCAACACATTTTGCCAAGCACATACAAATGTACATATTGATGTCTAAGCGTGAGCAACTATTTCATAGATAAAGCATACACGGAAAATAAAATGAAGCTGCATTGAAAGCGAATAAAAAAAAACTCAATCTCAACGGTGAGAGCGAGCGGTGGCAGCAGCAGGAGAGAGCAGGCAGCTGTCGCCATTTTGTTTGCTGGCACTTGTGCTGCTCTTCGCACTCTATCTATTGCATACATACATATTTCTTTGTGTGTGTGGTGAATCATTTTTGATTTTCTTTGTCAATTTCTTTGCAGCGCATTTACATTTTCCATTTCCTTTCTTCAGTTACACAAATGTGCAATCAAAACGCTGTTTCACTCTTGCATTTTCCTTATTTTTATCGATTTCAGCATGGCCCAGCTATTAGGCATAAATCAAATCGCCCTGTACATGTGTATGTTCATTCCTCTCAAACATCATGGAAAAATTTTGAGGCTATAATTTTTTAGAAACGCTTCTATCAGCTAATAGTTCACATTGCAGTTTTACTCGCTAAAAATAATATACACAGCTCACTTTCTCCAATTTACCGTACTAACCTCTCTATAATTATTAATTTCTGTATGGCAATTTTTTTATGCAAACTTTTATTACGTCCGCGAAACGTTCCACTTAAACCGCTCGCTTTGAAAGTTTGACCTATACTGGATGACAGTGCCACGTTAGTGAGTACTATCTGCAATGATTTTGAGAGTATCATCTGAAATGATTTTGAGAGAGCAGTGCGGCCATAATAGGATATTGCCAGACGTTAAAAAACATTCATTTCCACATAACTATCGATTATTAAAACTTTTTATTTTTAAATTAGAGATTACTTTATATTCGTTGCCAAAAATCAAAATATTCATAGCAATACAGTTTTTATTGCAATATATTGTAGCATATGCAATTTTTATAATAACTAATGTGCATTTCTTGACAAATACGTAAGCGTAGTTTAATAATTCTGTCTTCTTATATTGTTGCGGGTTTGATTAGCCAGACAGCAAGCAAATATAAAGGCGATCAACTGTGTGATAAATAAATTGATTATTTCCTTAACACAAGTAATTATAACAATAATAAATACTTACCTCAATTGCAGTGACGCCGAGCCCGGCATATTTAATTATATTAACATTCTTGTCCCATAAGGAATCAACGGCACCTTGACAGCCAGGCTTGAACATGACATCGATCATACTGCAGGTATTATTGGAGGGATTATCACAGCAGGATGCAGGCACATTACCGGAATAGTCAGCGAATCCTTTAAGACCGCAGCACTTGAGCTGAAATTACAAAATAAAGCTTATGGTATAAAATTGAATTGAACCGCAGTTGAAAACTTACAGATTTCTGCAAAGTATCCATGAGTAGACTGTCCGTTTTGCGTTGGTTCCATATGGTTTGCACCACTTTGTCCAATGAATTGCGTATCTGCACATGATTAATCCACACAAAGACAATCAGAGCTATTTGGCAAAGGAAGAGGCCCAACATGACCACAGAGTACTAAGAATTGGATATATTCGATGTTCATATAATTACAACTAATATGATGTATGCATCTATGCTTACCGTTGTAAGAGCACAAGAATTCTCTCGTATGGCTCCACAGCAGCCAAGGAAAGAGATGAGAAAGATTAGGCAGCCCAGAACCAAAATGACAATGGCCACGCTATTTGCGGTGAAGGTCTCATCTATATTTGAGAAGTTTTTTATTTCCGAAACCATAAGCGAACCGAAAACAATCAGTAAAATTCCGCATATCTTCAGAAAATATAAAAATAAAAAAAATTATTGCTAGTTGTGCTCGAACTTGCAATATCAACAAAAGCATGACTCATTGCGGAATGTGTGAATCGCGTTTAGAGTTATTCAATAAAATCAGAAAACACATTATCTTTAATTACTCACAATATGGCCACATGTAAATCACGACAATTTCAATCCAATTTTTCTTCTTTATATCACATTTTTAGTTTGTTGATAAGATAACGAATTCAATGCAGAAAATTTTCACTTACGAAACCCTCCACATATACATACTTATAAAAAAGAATCTTTTATAGTATTTTTCCAAAGATAAGCGCTACAGACGCTGCTGAGTTTTATATTATATACATATGCAGCCATTGACGTACTCACGGTGTATATTAGTGCGAGGGGCATGTATATATAACAAAACTCTTAATCTACAAAACTGCAATACCAACTGTCCTGGATTTCCTGTACGCATTTTAATTTTCTCTTTTCAATTTTCATTAAAAATTGTAGCTTAACGATATTTAATTACACCAAGCCACCTCGGATTGCTTACCACAAATAATATATTGAATATAAAGAGCACATATTTCACCAACACTCCCCCGCAATCCATTTTTTTTAATATATAGTAATAACTTCACGTCGAATGAATAGGAATTAAAATAGCTGTTACACTTTCAACCTCTGAATGAATACTACACACTGTGTATATAGCAAAAGTGCCCCAAGCGACGAATTGAGTGTTGAAGCTTTTTGCGTTATCTCGAAATGCATTACACATTTTGAAAAAGTTTTCACTCTCAGTAGGGATTGCATATTTTTGGGGTTTTATAAAGACAAACATGTTATAGCCTTGCTAACAGGCGCGTTACAATGGCAGTTAAGTCTCTCATTTTTATTTTCTTTGTATTATTTCAAAAGTACAGAATGGCTTATAGTAATATATATATAATATATATATTATTATTTTTTTTTTTTTTTGTATTTTAAGATTTTAAGAGATATTTCTGCCTCGTCCATCTCGCATGCACTTGGCAAGAATACCCGCGAGGAAAAATACAATGAACTCGTAAATACAGATGCCCAGGCCTGCCCAGCGTATGAGGTTTGTGTTGTCACTCCAGAAGGACACAAATTTGGCATTACAGCCAGGACGCATTGTGTATATGCTGGCAGGACAGGCTGCGTTAGCATTAGTATAACCACAGCAAGTACCGGGCACAATCTGAGTATTTGAGTAATCCTGGTAGCCGCTGTCTCCGCAGCAATCAAAGGTAAGTTCCAAGGCGCCCATGGGCATGTTATCTGAAGAATTCAGCGTCTCTGTCCAAATGGTATTCACCAGCTGTGACATGTCCTGTAGGAACGAATCCCGATTAACGGCCACCCAGCAGGTAAGTACCAATTGTAGCACAAACAGCAGGAACATCATCAAGGAATACTGTATTTGGAGTATAAGATAAATGTTCATCGAGTCCTATTGATGAGCGCCTAAAGCTATGAATATACAGACCGTTCCCGTCATACAGGCGCTCTGACGCCAAACGCCACAACAGCCAATGAAGGAGACTATAAAGATCAGGCAGCCCAGCACCAGCACACATATGGGTATGGCATCGGTGTTCCAAAGCTGATCCGCATTGCTTGCATAGGAAGTAATATGCGATATCATTATGGATCCGAGCACAATCAGCAATATGCCCACAACCTAAGGTAAAGCAGAAATATTTTTTAAATTAACATTATCCTTTTCAAAATTGAGTATAATTTGTCATTGCGATATTTTCACTAGCCAAGGTTCTATTAATGACCAACCATGAGTCAAGCGCATCAATTTTTATTTTTATCGGCAGTGTCAGCAATGCCCCACACATGTGATAACAACAATAGAAGATATACATACATACTATGTAAGTGCGCAGTATTTATATTATAAACTAATTATGTATTTAATACAAAAAAAATTAAGTAAAATTTAAATTAATTAAGAAACGGAAACTGATAATTTAAAATTGTAATGTCAAATATATCAAAATGTTTGCAGTTTTTTTGTAGCTCTGGTATATCCGAAAATTCAAAATCCTTACTAACGTTTCGGACTCATAACACTCACCAAAAACACCACATTTACACAATATAATATAAAATTTAATAATCCTGCAACACAATTCATTTTGAATTTGTTTGTAATTACAACTTATTTATTTGTATATTGTAGTAAGTTTTCAAATTCGGAACTCCGATTTGCAGTTCGCGTCGTTTGCACTTATTCGTTTCGACTATTTGGTTTTTTGGCAGTGCTACTGTTTTTAAATATGCTAAGCTCTTGTTGTACATACATATAAATATTACTATCTAGATACATTTCAACGTACATATTGTATGCGGGTGTATCTTATCGATGTGGCATTAGCAGATAGCGCATACGCAATGTTGTACACAATGGACATTTTTCAAATACGAACGAAAATTCCCACATTTTTATTTGCCAATAGATAATTATTTAACGACATGTGTAAGTGGGATCGATCTATTTTTGTGTTCACCTATGGGGAACTATAAGCTTTATAAAATATAAAAAAGTTTTTCTGAGTCCTTTAGTTTTAATTAAATTACTATAATCATATTTTTAAGTCTCTTTGATTTTTGTGTATAATACGACTTTTAAATAACATTCGGCAGCATTTTGAACTGCTCCAACTGCATTTATGACTCAGACATGTTATATTTTGTCAGCAGTTATCAATCAATAAGGGTAAATAAAGCAATATAGAGGGGTCTTCATTTGTTTGGAAAGTTGTGTATTTTATCAGAAAAAACGGAGTTTTAGATTTTTAATATTTTGGTATTACCCAGCAATTTGTCTTTTAAGCTATTATATATATTTTTATGATCAAGAAGTAAGGTATATGAGTGCCAGCGCCAGCCCACTTAAGTTTCTTGAAAGTGTGCTTCGATGGTGGGCAGTCTCCACATGCTGTCAATGCTTAGTCATAACTTATAAGTTCAAATTCTAATCTAATCAGGCAGAGATAAAGATACAAAATATGGTTAATAATATATACAAATGAAAATTTAGCAGAATAAATCATATTTAACCTGGGCAAGTGAGACAATCGAACAGCTGTTTTGACAACAAGATGGAACCAAAATTCATAAATAACAAGAGCTCAGAATTTCTGCGAAATTATTTACGAAATTATTGCTACGGAATAATGCTTAAGAGTGCTCGAGCGATAACATAACAGTTACTTTATGTGATCCATCAAAACAGAGTATAAAAAATGTATTAGGACTATTTGTTTATTTATGGCTAGTAAAGGCTGTGATGTTGTTACTAATGAAGGAGAGAGTCTTAACGCTTTCTCATAGCACTGGCCAAGCAGCAGGATATAATGAAGATGCCGAGTTCAAAGAGAGCTATAACCAAACTGCTCCACGAGATAATCCTTGTGTTGCTGCGCCAGAAATCGGTGAACTCTTGACGACAGGGCGGACGGTGACTGTAAATAGAGACATCGCAGGCCTTAGTACGATCCGAATAGCCGCAGCAGGAGGCGGGCACTGTAACGTAATCTTGATATCCAGTTTTACCACAGCATTGGAACTGTAAGATTAAGAAGATGACAAGTAAGCTTGTGTAACATGAACGTGTTGGGCTTGTAAAGTTAAACTTACCGAAAGTTGCAAGACATCCATGGGATAACCATTAGTGGCATCATTCTGAGTCCAGGCCGTATCTACTAGTTCACCCATTTTGCTAACAAATTTATCATTTTGCACAAAGATCCAGATTGAGAGAGTCAGTTGCAACACAAAGAGAATAAACATGCAGACAGCATACTGTCAAGGAGAGGGAGAGGGGAACACAAACGTTTATCCTTGCTTCAACACGTAGTTGGTGAATTAGTTACTTACGATAGTGGTGCAGCAAGAATTCTCACGTATGGTGCCGCAGCAGCCAAAGAAGGAAACAATAAAGATGACACAGCCAAGCACTATTATACAAATAGGAATTGTCTGAGTACTAATGGAGTCACTGAAGGAGCCAAAGGTGCCCATGCTTGATAGCATAATCGAGCCCACAACAATCAGCAGAATGCCTCCTGCCACAAAGACGACATTGAGCAAGTACAGCAGGTACTTGAAGGTCGCGGATAAACAGTTCATATTGCTAGGATTATTATTTTCTCGCGTAGTATGGAGCGTGTTCGTTCGTTTTGGCGTTTTGCTAAAAACTAATCAATCACGTTAGAGTGTAGCAGGTGGTTATTTAAAGCTCCAACCTTTATCTGTTAAACTTATCTCAAAAACAGAAACACACATGAACACAATACAACGAAATTGAGTGCGCATGGAATAGATCTACAGCTAGATGAGTAATACTCTGTGCCCTTATATATTGAGCTTATCAACGGACATTATCAGATTGTACCCACGAAGCTATTATATACTACTCCGTTCTCATGCACTACATACTTAGACTGACAGCAGCTTCTGACTCATAACTTAACATATCTATAGATACTAAAATTTCTTCCGAGTTTATTGCCCTAGTGATTTTTTTAACTGTATATAACTTGATTCATATTCCCCTCTACAAGCAGATTTGATATGGCATATTCATTATATTCATCTATAATTAGTAAATCTTTAGTTTAGCTATTTTAGGCGCTATCGGTTGGGTTTTCAACCGGTAGTCCCCCTGTGTTATCGTTATAACTGATTAGCTTTTCATGCAAAAACAATGTTTACATAGTAGCAACAATTTAAAATTAATTTTAATTGCCTTTAGTTAAAGCTTTTATAAGCTCAATTCTCTTTAAATGACATTACACGTAACAAAGTTAAGTGCTAAGCAATAAAGCAATTGATTAAAATGCAATTGTATAATTAACACTCCTCCTTTCAAAAATCAAGGTGTATACGTTGAACTTTTCATAATTTTATTGCATATATGTATGTTAAAATAAAAATAAAATTTGTACAGTTTCTTCTTTTTAAATAGCACGGTGCAAAAACAAAATCGTTAGAAAAACATTGAAATGGCCAACAGTAGAGTCAGTTATACTCTACATACATATGTATATATAAAATTGGGCAACATAATTCGTACTTTCGGTTTCAATTAAAAGTAAAATAAGAACGCTCTAATAATCTGCTCGTCGACGATAGTTTCGGATGCTATTTGCCAGGCAGCATGCAAAGATGAAGCCAACAAACTGAAATGAAGTAATAAATCTTGCATGTACTACATTTCACAAGAGTAGTGAATAGGAAAACTAACCTCTATCGCAGCAATAACTAAACCAGTGTATTTTATTATGTCACTGTTCCTGTCCCAGAACTCAACAAAAGCCTGTTTGCAGCCGCGACGATAGACAGTCTCCTGGCGACAATTGTTGGTATCCTTGCAGCAAGAGGGGGGGAAGTAGCCTTGGAACGCATAATCCGCAAAGCCACTGCGTCCACAGCACTCCATCTAAAAAATAATCAATTTAGATAATAAAATTGGGAAGCAATTACAATATTTGAAAACCTACGCTAATCTGTATGGCATCCATGTAATCGGCACGACGTGTACGTCTGTCCCAAGCACGCTCCACCACATCGCCCATGATCACCAGATATTTGTCCTTTTGCAGCCACATATAAATGACCAGCGCCAATTGTCCAATCATCAGTACAAAAAGCATAACGGAGTACTGTAGCAAACGTATTTTAAATATAAATTATTATGAATTTTTATTCTTGGCGGAAGTTGTTATTTGTCGAAACTATTGCTTACCGTCATGGACATGCAGTAGGATTCACGTATTGCGCCACAGCAGCCAAACCACGAGATTAGCAATATAACTGTACCCAAGACAATCATAGTTATTGGCACCTGCTGCGTGCGCAGCGCCTCGGTAAAGTCATCTATGTTATGCACATTGCTGAAGAGCAAAGCTCCAAATACAATAAGCAATATGCCGCAGATCTGGAAATAAAATATATTAATATATATTATAATAAAAAAAAAATATATATATATATATATATAATATATATATAATTAATAAAAATGCAGATTTTGATTTTGCTGTTAATTACACGATTAAAAGCTTTTTCCAGTGTGCCACTAAGTTGCGCGCCTAAATCAAATTGGACACGGATATAAATACATACTAGTGTATTTTTATTATCGATCTTATCTATTGTTAGTCATTTATGTTTATCGTATTCTGGAACTATACAATATTGTGAAAGGCAATTAGCCAATTTAGATAAAGTCATAAATAATACAGATGCACATACATATGTATGAATAAGCTTAGCTCAGCCTCTCGCCCTCTATTATCTCAATTTTAAGCGACTTTCAATTAACGCGTGCAGTTTTGAACCCACATATTGACCTAAATTTTATTAAACATTAAACGACAAAAGTATTTGTAATTTTGTGCATTAGGTACAGGCGTCTAATAATCTAGAGACAGACAGACGACTGTTGAATGACGACTGTTAAATAAGTTCAAGTGCGCGGGCAACTCACAAAAAAAAAAAAAAAAACAACAAATAATTATAACATTTTTTCATTTTCATTTAGATGCTTATTATGACCATTGTGTATTGTGTTCTCCGTGTTTAAATATAATTTCTCAAGTTCATAAATACTAAATAATTACGTTGGCCTATTTTTAGACAACGAAGCGTCATCACCACACCCCATGGACTTTATTCGAAATTGCTCAATATTACATCTTTGACATTGCTCAATATTTCGCTCACTGCATGGAGGGGGCAAGTGTGGGGAATAGTCGGAAATTAATGCAAGGTGGGAAAGGTTGTTCAACATTGCGTGACTACTACGCATAGAAAATGTTTTTGCTTTAAACAATGTGGTTGCTATTGTTGGTTTGGTTGCTTGCCATTTAGCTTGTACAGTTACGCCGTTTAAATGTCAGCTACAGTTACAATCGAAGTTGCAATTGCCAGCTGCAAGCCTGGTGTGTAAACTTGTTAGCCTTGTTCTTAGCTTCACGAATTACGCAAGCAAAAACAAATAAATGAAACTACCATGTACATATATACATACATATGTTATGTATATTGTCTCTACGTAGTAATGCCCAAATTTTATAACAAATTCTTAACCGGTTTGTGTGCCCGTAACTTTGTATGAGAAAGTCTATACTATATATTTTATACATACATATATATTTATATATATATTTTTTATATAAAAAAAAATTAATTTTAGTTAAATAGTTTTTTGTATTTTATTAGGTGTTTTAAGTCATAATATATATATATACACACATGTATGTATATACATATGTACATTCAAACATACATTAAGTATTTACATCTAAGAAAACCTGTTTCAGCCATTGACTTTACAGTTAGTATGATATCATAATAAGCAATAAATCTGTTTCGAAAATGAAAACGTTTACTTTGATTTGTTTACTTACCGAGCAAAGCAAATTGAATATAAATAGTATATATTTAACCATAGAGATCCCGCAGCTCATGTTGACGGCGTATTGAGATTCGTTGGGAACAAAAAAAACTGCATGTCGAACGGGGCGAATGAAAATATCAAGTATACATACAATGCGTCATAAATATATTTAATATTATATCATTTTTATTCGTGTAATATGGGAACTGGCAAACACACACTCGCACACATTCCAACAAAGTACAAAAGCCACACTTGTATGTGTGTGTGTGTAGAAATTCTTGAGCAGGTTAGCATACCCGCGTTAATGAGCTACAGCTAAAACTAAACTAACAAAACTCAGTTTTTTTCCTTTCTCAGCGAACCAGCTCTGGCAACAGCTGCTGTTTGGGTAATATGGAAGCTTTCAACAGGTTGAAACGCTGCCAGATGTACGGATAACGTGCTGCCCACGTCAGCCATGCCTCTTTGCTGGCTGTATTACTCTCCACCTGTTGCAAATGTTTATAATATTTGCCATTGCGTTTAATGCTAGCCGCTACATCCTGCGCATATTTAGCAAAGCGCAGCTTTAGCAACGTTTCTGAAACGTCCAAAAGTCTGTTGCCCTTAGGTGGGTGCACCAGACAGAGCTGGCAGACTATATAATCCTTCGCCTTTGATTTGTTCAATGGTAGGAAGGTTGCCTCACGTCCAACAAGGCATTGTTGCAGCCAGGAATAACCATTTGCATTCACATGCACGCCGGGCAGCTTGACGGGCAACAAACGCTCGCGGCTGGTAAAGATCGGTATAAGCGGACGATGCTTGATTAATAGCATGGTCTCTTGATTGCGCTGCTCCACACCGCAAATTTTTCCTGTATGCATCACACGCTCGTTAATGATTCGTTCCGGTATATGCGAGGGCTGCTTGAACTGCCGGATAAGATAGGTTGGCTTGCGCTTGATTGTGGCCACTAGCAGCATCAGGGCAGATGTTCCATAAATGGCCAGCTCGCTGCCAACAGTGTCTTGCTCCAGGTAATTACATAAGGCTTGGTACTTTTCCCTGATATAGCCTGTTGTTATCGCTTCCATTGCCTGAAACTGTGCGAAGGAGGTGAGGTGAAGACAACTTGAGCTTTGTTTTATGCAATTTCTTTATGACATCATTTTACTTTTAATTTTGTGAGCGCTAATCTTCCAACAGTTTCGTTTCGTTTCGATGATATTATATATATATATATATATATGTATTAATATTTATATATACACATATATGTATTTACTACGTAATTGTCGATTTTATTAAAATTTTGTTGTCAACATGAATTTTACCGCAAGATCTTATTCGATTCTTAAAATTCCAACTCGAGAGCAGTGACTCTAAAGCTGGGGAGCAGTACTCGATAGCTGGTTAACACTCGATAGCTGGATGGCAATCGCTCTCAAACTATAAGTGATGCCGATAACAATAAGCACACACACACAGACAAGCACCCACACATGCAAAGGGAAATTTAAAAAAATTCACACACACAACACAGACAAGCACCCACACATGCGAAGGGAAATTTAAAAAATTCACACACACACACACCTTTCGCGCAATATTTTCCGTTTTTCGTTTTTTCTGGTTGCTTTTTTCCGTTTAGCGCCCGCGAGACGATATGAATAGCTAGCGTTGTAGTTCAAGACTGAGAGGAGACCCGCCTGTTGATTTACGTTGAGCCACGGTACAGAGCACGTTGGCGTTTTTTGGCGCTCTGCTGCTGCGCTCCCGCTATTTGTTATTGGCGTTTGTTTTTCTATTTATTACGCGTCGCTTGTTGTTGTAATTTATTCATGGTTTCCCAACCCCAACACAATTAGATTACGATGCCACCGCCAGCGCGAAAATTGTATATTATTTATTTTGATTTAGTTAATCTGACTAATGCTTTGTTTATTTATTTACCTATGCAAATGACTTGAAACGTGACTTTGTTGCATTGCAACTGCATGCGTATTAAATTTCGCGGCTTAAGCCCCAAGAGACAAAGTTTCAGTTACAGTGAAGCCTTAAGCATTGGGATTTAGGAATTCCTTTCGCTCGCAATCCCCCGCTTACAGTGGTTTCCGCTTTTAATTGCATACATACAAATGTATGTACACACTATACTGCGTTGGAGAAGTCTGTATATGTATATTCTCTCCTTGACATCAAAACAACAACAAAACTGGTTTACAAGCTGTTGTAATATAAGCGCTCAAACGTGGCTTTGAGGCATATTTTGATTTCAAAAAGAATTTGAAACATATATATATATATATATATATACACACACACTCAAATATATGTATATATGTATGTATATGTTTAACGGCCACGTCACAGTCACCAAACCTAATTAACCAGAGGCGCACTCTACAATTAACCTCGGCAAATACATGAAAATATGTAAATGTATTGCAGCTTTCAGAAATAATATATTCATATACATAAATGATTCATTTGTTTACAACTTGATAATTGACAAGCATAAAACGGATCTAAGCTTAATTAGCATAAAGAAATTTAGAAACAAAGCAGAACAAACGCACACACCCATGCAGGAAATTTTAGCTGCAATTTCCCAGCAAATTAAGTTGAGATTTCCAGCGTAGTCTTAATGCGAATAATTAAATAAATTGCTTGATAAATGTACAGTTATAAGCATATGAAATAATTTCCGCCTTAATAAATAGCTTGACTTTTGATTGGAAAATAGGGACGCCATAGTTGTGTGTACTTTATTTAAAAAAAAAAAAGGAAAGTAATATTTAAAAAAGCCAAGTTGCAGTTCAAAATTGTAAAATTAGTGAGTGTATATAGCAGTTAACGGAATTAATACAATCGACGCGAGTACTGCAATTGCTGACCATGTGGCGATGACGGCGGTGGAGCAGAGGACAATTGCTGACGGGTCAGCTGCTGATCGTAAGCAGCGGCGCCACGTCCAGGCGCATAGCCCTGCGTAATGCTGCCCGTGGACTTCGGATTCTATATAAAACAAAAGCAAAGGTTGGCCAATTTAAGAAAATACTACTAAGTAATACCTGAGCCATGGCGACATACCTGGACCTGAGCTGCGCTGCTACTTATCTGCAATACACTGGGATGCAGTGAGAGCTCGCTGAGCAGCGGCTTGTAGATGACGCCCTCGGATAGCAAGTGGGGTGGCGGCGGCGGAGGCACATGCGAGGGTCCATCGTGCTTAACATCAATATGATAGCGCTCAGGCAGTTTCTCCATTGTCACCTGAGGCTTGGACGACTGCACTGACGACTGCACCTGCACTAGATCTGTCTGCGAAATGGGTGGCTGATCCAGATTGATATGCAGCACTTGCATTGTTGGCGCCTTTGGCGATGGCGCTTTGGTAATTGTCGCGCTAGTTCCTGATCCTCCTTGCAGCTCGACATGATAAGCCTGACGCAGTGGCATGCTATAATTATAAATGGACTGCAAGCGTGCTGCATCCGACTGATGCTGTGTGTTATTGGGCGCTGCGGCGCTTTGATAAAACACAGTTGCCGTGCTGGGGTACTGAGTCGAGGATTCTGCAAAAAAAGAAGCGAGGGCAGTAACGTTGGTCAGTTGCTGACTTCTTTTGTGTCGTTGTTCATAGCTTTTTAACAGAAAAGGAGAAACATTAATCAACGGACTACCACGTTGTAAAAACTAACGAATGACATATTTTTAGAGATTGTAATGCATTTTTAACGTTTTTTGGTACAGCCTAAGGACTGGTGTAAAATGTTAGCGTCCATTGCCTAACCACAACAATAGACTGAAGAAATAACTCTTGAGGCTGCTTACTCTGTGCCGCAAAGCTCGCGGTGCTTTTGTAATATCCCTGATGTGTCGACTGCGGCGGCGGTTGACTGGGCGGTGAGGGACTCCGACCGCGTTTTACTGAGGTCGACTGACTGCCAGACGGCGCCGGCTGAAAAAAATGATTTTACAAATAAATTATTAAAGCAATGAAATAGATTTTGCTCATTAGTTCCACCTTTTGCAGCATGGACACCTGATGATGCGGCTGCTGCTGTTGCAGTCTAACGGGCGGTAAAAAAACCTGTGTGGTGGCGACACTAGCCGCTGCTTGCTGCATGGCTTGCTGGTGCAACGCAAATACTTCATTCTGTTTCTTGCGCGTCTCATCATCGTTTATCACTTTTTTAAGCTGCATCAGTAGCTGATGCTTCTTTTGATGTAGGTCGAGCAGCTGCTCGTCCAATCTGTTTATCTGACCACGTGTATCCTCTAGCGACAAGTTGTTCTCGCGCTCACGTGCTTCGCGTTCCCTTCGCTGTCTCAATTCCTCACACTGTCGCTCATATTCTGCAATTAAAAATCCGTATTACTAAAAAGTTTTTATCACAAATTAATCCACATTACGAACCCTCTTGTCTGCGCTGACGGTCGGCCAGTATGAAGCCTTTCAGCGATCCTCTCAGCTTCTCAGCTCTCTCTGCGGCTGCCGCTTGCACCGCAGCATTGTTATTGTTGACCGCAGACGCTGGCGGCATCTTGGAGCTATGCTTGGTTATCTTGCCAATTTTATCAGCTTTTGTGTATCACTGGCTCGCAATGCGAAAACTACGTTTAGCAAACCTAAAGCCAGGATTCGCTTGTTTCCACAATTATTTATTGTTTTTGTCTTATCAACTTTCTGTTTCTGGTCATTGCCTTTGCTGCCACTTTCTTTTTACGAAGCCTTATAACGGTTAATGGTTATTTAAAGAAAAAACGTATTGCTTTTATTTAAATGCACTTTAATATTTTGTTTTTAAAATAGACTCGATAATTGTTTCATATTTGTCTGTAATAGAAATACACGATAGCATTTACAATACCAAGCGCAAGCGAGAGGCAAACAATCGTACGGTGTCACATTTGCAGTGCTGCCAGATTCGCCTTTTTCCGGTCAGATCTGTCAATTGCTTTAATAATTAAAATGAATAAATTTTGTCAACATATGTTTGTTTTTTTTTTAAGAAACTGGTTTGCAGCAAGTACTAGTTGCTGCCAAAGCAATGTTATTCCACCGAATCAAAAAATTAACAAATTGCTAGTTCTCTAACGCCTTAGTAAGTCCTTACCCACCCTGACCTTATTAAGCTTCTTTTGCCATTTCCCCACTAAAACTAGCTTTTTTTATTCGACAGCACTACATAAACGAATGAATTGTTATTCAATTCAACTAAATTTTCAGAATCACTACTCCACACTTTGCTCCACAGTTTAAGAGTCATCGCGAGCTCGAACTCTTGAGACATCGAACCTCTCGCTCGCACCTATAGCAACCACACGGCTCGCACAATATTATTGCGGATAATACTCACGAGTTTGTTGCGTATTTGCATCTTGCTCGCACTTATTGCATTTCTGCTGCTCCTACACTACTCACCCGATTTAATCTTGTAACTAAAATCTAAATTCACATATAAACAGAAGCGGGCTTGCAATAAAATTTCGTTTTATTTTATTTTCAAACGTGCAAGTGTCAAAACAAAAAGCATCACGTTCACTTTTTGTATTTTTTGTAATAAACTCAGAAAAAAGCAAAACATTGCAAATCGTGGATATAAAAAAAAAACCAAAACAAATTATTTAATGCGGGTGCATCACATATTTATATTTAAAAAGTGGAAATAATGTGAAATAAACACAATTGTGTGTTCAAGTTTTTAAGTGAACATCCATATTTCAAGGAAAAAGCTAAATCATTTTAAGAAAATTTGTGAAAGGAAATTCCAACGTGTAAACAAAGCTATTGAAAAGGCGGCATCAGCAAGAAAAACTACACAGCATGGCGAGTAAGTAATAATGACTAAGAAAGAAGTAATAAAATAATACTTCTGCTTCAGCTTAATACATTGCGTATCAAGTGAAGCAAATAGTAAAGATTCTTCTTCTGTTGCAACGCATTTACATTTGTTGTCTAGAATAAACAAATGCAGCTCATGCGTGTCATCGCACATGAGTGTGTGTAATGCTCGGCTGTTATATGGTTATATGTACATATTGTGTGCATGTGTGTGTGCTCTTTAGAATTTTACGAGCTGACAGCAGCGGGTGCCACTCCACCTCCAACAAAGAGTGAAAAAACCCCGGCAGCGACTCAGGTACAGGTGAATAAAATATGCGTCTAGCTGCCTGTCTCTGTGAGGAGCGGGAAGTCTATTCTGTTTGTGAAAAATCAATATTTGTCCGCCTGTCAGTGACTTGCGGTTTGGCAGCAATGTTTAAAGAGATCATTAGTTAGTAACATTTAAAGGAAAAAGTTAATAATTAGTATTATTTACTCTGCTCTGGGTAAACATCAAGTCGTGGTCACTCGAACTGTTGCAAGTGTCGGTCGCAAACAACCAGTTCTCCAAATTAATCGAATTCATTTGACCTATTCATGGCATTGCATTATCGCACATTTGATCCGTACCAATGTGCGGTGCCGATCCGTTCACGAACAAATTGTGGGAGACACATAAGGTGTCATGCAACCCCCTGTGGCATCAACAAGCATAACACTATACGTGCTCAACGGCAGCAGCTGCGCTCAGTGAAAACTCACTTTACGATTTTAATTGGCCCTCTGTGTTTTGCTTCTTCCGTCTACTTGCCGCACTTTGTGCCAACACTCTGTGCCCACCCGCATGTGGTACTGATAAGGCATATCGCTTCTTCCTAAAACACCCCCAAGCTACAACAACAGCAACAAAACGGGAAATATACCCTGCTTTATTGTTATTATTATTATTTTCGGGCTTTTGCCACAATTCGTTTCATGCGGATTAGCTGCGGCATTGCTGTAGTTTCTTGCTCCGTCTCTCTATTCCTTTTTGTGATTTTTCTTCGCGCTTAACTGCTAATAAGATTTTTGGTCTGCGCCTAATGGCCTTGACTCAGAGGGGAAGAGAATAGGAGGTTGAACTCCGCTATTCAAATTGGCATAGAAATTAATTTCAATTAATTCAAGTAGTATAGCATACAGGGACACACAGAGAAGCACCACACACTTCCTTTAAAAGTCACAAGCTCTCCCAACTGCCAGTTCAACGTGTTAGCTATCATTGTCTCAGGGGGAGTCCGATTAAAAAAATGTTGAACAAAAGGGGAAGATAGATAATCAAATTTTACAAAGGCTATTTAGACCGACTGTAAAAACTGTACGAAACTCTTTGCTTGGAAAAACTGTTCATTATACGTATTACAAATCCTATGAAGCTTACAAAATTTTCGTTTGTAAATATTTGAATGCGAGTGAGAGAAATTATAATTGTTGTGAGCCATCGCAATTGCTCCTAAAATCAAAAGAAATAAATGTTGGACCTTGACTACTGCCTCTTGTATATTAAGTCGAAATTTTTGCTCGCGCACGCTGCTGCAGAACCGCAAGGAGAGGATGTCAGCGACAAGGATAATAGCGTCAGAAGTAAGGAGCAGAGAGGCAAGCGCATAGGATTGGGTATGACGGCTGAAGGCTACTTAAAGAGTGCCGTGAATGAGCTGACGCGGGGCAACTATGAGGTGTCAATGGGCATCATCAACAAGGGCATGGATGCATGTCAGGAGGAGCAGCAAGTGATGGCGCTGTTGGAGCTAAAGAGCATCATCGCTCGACTGCGTCTCCAGTGCAATACGGCGCAGAAGCTGCTTTTGCTGGGGCCCACAAGCAAATCGAATGCTTTGCCAAATACCTTCAGTCTGGAAATGCTGGATGTGGTGCAGAAGGTGCTGCGATGTCGCAATCATTACGAGATGCTGCGCATCTCTCATCATGCTAGCTACTCGGAGGTGAAACGGGCGTACAAGCGATTGGCTTTAAGACTCCATCCAGATAAGAATCGTTCGCCTGGTGCGGCAGAAGCTTTCCGTAGAATAAACGAGGCGGCGGATACGCTAACCGATCAACAGAAGCGCATTGCGTATAATATGTTAACGGCAGTGGGAGATTGCTTCGGCAGGCAGCAGGAGCAGTCGGAACAGGAAATAGAGACGGAGTTACAGACGGAATCGGAGCACCAGCCTAGTCGCGTCTATCAGCCTGCCAATCAGCGTCAGCCCCAACGCCAAGCGCTTTACCAGACTGAACAGCTCATAATTGGACTTACAGCGGCGGTCATTTTTATACTAATAACGGTCCAATATCTAACTGCCTCGTCTGTCTATAGTCTAACGCCTAGCAGGTAAGTGATGGCCCTTTTCGAACAAGCAGCACCTCCACATATCTTATGCTTGCTCCTCCAACTCGCTAGCACACATAATGTGCGTTTGATTAGTCAAACTCGCCGTGTGCCTTACTTTGTGGAACCAGAGTTTCTAGAGCAGCAAACATCTGAGCAACTGCGTCAGCTGGAGCACGAAATTGAGCAGCTTTATTTAACGGACTTGCGCCAAAGCTGCAAGCAGGAGCGCAAAATTCGTGAGTCTAAACCGATCTCGGGATACAAGCTTTGTTAAAAATGTCCTCCTTATTATTTTAGGTGACAATTTGCTGCAACGCGCCCGTCTTACAAATAATATCAATTTACGTGATCATGCACTGAAAATGCCAATGATTGCTTGTCACGCCTTCGATAAACTAGATGAACTATAAGATCAGCATGCATCTGAAGTTTTCTCTTATTGAGCGAGAGAGTACCGGAAATATCCCCAAGATCATGTGCATATTATTTATTTATTTATAGAGTATATAGGTGTA
Source organism: Drosophila busckii (assembly GCF_011750605.1). Taxonomy (NCBI): domain Eukaryota; kingdom Metazoa; phylum Arthropoda; class Insecta; order Diptera; family Drosophilidae; genus Drosophila; species Drosophila busckii. The sequence continues at coordinate 164,901 of NC_046605.1, read as the reverse complement.
CAATTAATTTATGTATTTATTTTTTGTTATTATGTAAAAATATTAAGTGTACTTCAGAGCTAATGTAAACTTTATTTAAGAGGGATATTTGAAACTGAGTTATATTGTTTTCAAAACGAAAAAACTGTTTAGGCTTTCACTCTAAAATTATATTAAAACAGTAATTGATTTTATTTTATGTATATTAACATATAAATGAAAAATGTAAAGAACCAACTTGTACAACTTTGGTTATTGCATATACAAAGCGCGCCATTTATACCAAACTTTGTTTGGACAAAAATAGCAAATCGTAAACTCAATTCAATAAATCGCAAGTTTGCCAGAGCACATGCCCAATTTAACGATGCGACGGTTGCCAAGCGCCAACAAATGTAACCTAGTTAGAGGCATGCAACAACAATATGCAACAAATTTAACAGCAATGTGAAACCAAAGCATTTGCCACACGAAAAAGTATTTGGGAAGGAGAGGAAGGAGGAAGTAGCGTTTCCACACCCACTACGGCAAAGCTAACGAACTTGCTACAGCATAAACTAAATACCAGCATGTACCAGTTACGAGTGGAGCATGTGGCATTCCACAGACAAATAACAACAGCAGAGCAGTGCATAAAAGTAACTGGCAAGGAGGATGGGAATGAGCTGCAGGTTGTGAGCAGACGGAAGTGCTTGCTGCACCTGCCACATCAACTTGCCATTTTGTCAACTACAAGTGCGACTGCAACAACATATGGTTGCCTCATTCAGCAATTGGATAGCTTTTCTTTCGCTTCTGCTTTATATTTTCCACGCTCGCTTTTCCAGCTGCTGTTCAACTGCTTTATCCAAGTTTGTTTTATTCATGATTTAGCAAGATTTTGCCTTGAATGCCTTTAGCTACACTTGCCGCTATCTGGGGTCTGGGCCTATCAGACTCTCCTTAGCAAGCAACATACGTTCAGTCCTTGACGTCTTCTAAGTCAAATAAAGATTGTAAACGACTTTTAAAACCTTACAAGCAATATATATATTCTTAAAAACTCAATGAATTTATTTTTGGCAAATGTAAATTTTATTATTTAAGTCTTGTAACTTATAAAATATAGAGATGTAAGCAAGTGTATTTAAAAGTCATTTTGCGGGCTTTTATTTTTATTGCTGCGTTATAGCTTATGCAAATTAACCCTTGGTCCTGTTTAGCCCGAAGGCAAATGTCCTGCTGTCAAGCCATAAAATGGGCGTTTAATGTGTGGCACGCTTAAAGTATTTGCTCATCATTTTTATTTCCATTTAATTTATACTTATTTATGTATATATTTTACTTGGACACTGGCTTTAGCTTTGTGCATGTTGTGTAACTTAACTGGAGGAATACAGAACAGGTCAAAGAACATAACCGAAAATGCCTCAATTAAATTGTTTAGTAAATAATTATTAAGCAAGTTGTTTAGGACAACACGTTTACGTTTATATATCTACATACTAAAACAACAACCTATTTTAGCTGATAGTTCAACATTAATGTTGAAACTCTTTCAATAAACAAAATAGCTTTCCAATTTATACTTTAGATTAAACGCTTTCTTATATTTTTATATATCTCTCTACCTATTTTCAGCCGAAATAGATGAGCTGATTGAGCAGCTGAAGGCGACGAGTGTTAGCCCGGGCGGAACCTCAGATTCGCTTTCATTGCTGAGCGAGATATCGGCAACAAAAGATCCAAAACTGTTTGACAAGCATGAGCTGGCGGATTGCTTTCTGGGTCTAACACAGTGCGAGGATACGAGTGTGAGAAAGGAGGCTGCTAAGTGCATAGCGGAGATAACCAAGTCGGAGGTGCAGCGTAAGAAGTTCACCAAACGTGAGATAATTGCCGCCTTTCTGGAGTGCCTGCGTCAGGTGCCGACTACAGATGACAGCATGGAGTTACCAATACAAATATGTCGTGCGCTAGGTAACATCTGTTATTTGAACGATGAAGCGCGTGATCTCATACTAGAGCTGCAAGGAGATGCAGTGCTACTACAGCTGCTGGACATAGGCGACATAGCGGATGTGAGCAATGCGCCGCAGTTTATTAAAGTGCGCGGCGGTCTGCTTTCCAATTATCTGCTGGGTGGCGAAGGTCTGGCCAAGCGGGCAATGCAGCTGGGTATTATGGAGAAGTTACAGAAAATGATCGACACCGGCGCTGGCAATGTGGAGCAGCATGAAGATCTATTGCTCAATACACTGCCACTGCTAAGCATACTCACCGAGAACGTGGCCGATCTGAACTTTGACTCGCAGCTAAATATACAGCTATCACGCATACTCGCCGCTTCCACAAATCCCGATCTCGCTGAGATGTGTCTTGAGCTCTTGCACTATCAGGCAGAGAGCGATGAAGTGAAGCTGCTGCTGGCGAAGGATGGACTCTGCGAAACAATCTATCAGTTGCTTGAAAAGTACAAGACGTTGGCCAGCACCAACGAGGCGCGAGCTCTAATGAAGCTCGCATGTGAGCTCATTGTGCTCATCCTAACCGGAGGTCAGTGTAAAACTATTGATTGGCGAGGATATCTAACATAGGCTTAAGTATTTAGCTGACGCTTTTTTTATGATCAGAGTTTAATTATCATGTGTATATCATCGATAGTCCTAACAATAGTTTGACCGTATCACTTAGTTATCAATTTATATTGAACTAAATTTATTTTCCTATTACAGATGAGTCAATGCACTATTTATACTCGACACCGCTGCTGAAGAACATGATCGACTGGCTGGATGCCACGGATATTGATCTGCTGACAACGGGTGTGCTGGCCTTAGGAAACTTTGCTCGCACCGACAGCCATTGTATCTACTTTGTAGAGCAGCACACAATGAACAAATTGCTGCAGGTGCTTGCTAAAAATAATGGCGTTAAGGACGATGTGCGTCTGCAACATGCGTTGCTTAGTGCGCTGCGTAATCTGGTTATACCGAAGCCAAACAAGAATGCCGTAATTCAAGCAGGTCTAGTGCAAACGATACTCCCTATGTTGGAGATACATCAGCCGCCAGTGGTGTTCAAGCTGCTGGGAACGTTACGTATGACGGTAGATGGACAGGAGAAATTGGCGTTAGAGCTCCTTAAGAACAAGACGCTCATCGAGCAGCTGGTGCATTGGAGCAAGTCATCGGATTATGCGGGTGTCACAGGCGAATCGCTGCGTCTGATGGCTTGGCTAATCAAGCATGCGTATCTAAACAAGATTGCATATGCGCTACCACGCAAGGGCGATGCGCCCGCTGAGCAGATTGCCGACAAGTTACCGCTTAGTCAAGACTACGATCGCAGCAGCTTGAGAGAGTTTCTGGCCAACGAGGGCACCGTGGAAGCCATGGTTACCATGTTAACAGCACAGCATTTAGTGATGCAAAACGAGGCCTTGATAGCGCTTTGTATTCTATCTGTTGTCTATCTCTCAAAGTCTGGCGAGGCGCATCAGCAGCAGCAGACGCAACGTTTACAGGAGGAACTGATCAATTGCAAGGTGGGCGCTAAGTTGGCAGAGCTCATCACAAAATCATCGGACAGCATGACCAAGGAGATTGTTGAGAATCTGCAAAACTGTGTGAATCTGCTCAAGACCTCGGATAATCTGGTCGAGCATCTGGAGCAGCACAACATAAACGAACTTCTAAAATCAATACCAATACTTACCGAGTACTGCACCTTGTAAGAATCGCGCCTGCTTGAGACGTGGCATATTGCATTTATTTCCAGTTGCCTCACACACACGCACACACACAACACTCTCCCACAAGTACACACACATACAGTAAAGTATTGCTGTTTAGTGATACTAATGACTACATGTAGACTACCACTACCACCTTAGCGCAACGATTCAGATTTAGACTTGATTATAGATTTGTAAGTTGAAAGTAATGCACAAGAGAAAAGTACAGTGAACAGTAACGGGAATGTATTTTTTAGACGCAAGCGTATTTTTACTGCATTTATCATAACACGAAAAGAGAAGAAATTGAAAAGAAAACGTATTAATTAAATATTAAATAGTACAACGTACTTGAACGTATATACCATATATACATATTTATATTTACATACATACTTATTGTATATGACATAATTTAGAATATAATAACATTTCTGTTACATGATTCTTAAGAGCACAATAACAACAAATCGTGGTGATATTGCTAAATATATTAAATAAATGTGTATTACGTATTGTACTTATAATTTGAAATCAAACATTTTTGAAAAAACTGGCACACACATGAAAATATTTATCAAAATTTTCGCACAATTTTTAAATCAAATTTTTTATTGTTGCACAAAACATACACCCAAATGTAAAGCTCACCGAATGCAAAAGCTTCAATTTTATCCGTTTTTTCTATGTATTAACAACACTCGTAACATACATAATTACAATCAGTGAAAATAGTAACAAATGAGAAATAAAAACAAATAAACAATAAAAAAAAAAAAACAAAATTAAGTCTAGTTTTTATTTTGAATAAAGAAACGTTTTCTTTGCGAGCTGGTTACACTTCATCCAACAACAATCTAGCGAGGTCCATCGCTATCGATATATCGATACCAGTGTATTTTATTCTAAAAAAAAATTAGACTGACGCTAAAGCAGCGGAAAGTTTTTGTAATTTTAAGTAAATTAACATGCTTAGAGATTGTTGTTGTTTATGTGTTGTGGAAAGCCAATGTGAATGTAACTAAAAGAGCATATTGTGCGTACAAAAATAACCAAGTTTAAGCCATTAAAAGTGAATTGTGATTGTGATGCGAAAAACTCGTTCACAGACTCAGGCGGAAAATGCCGCTTCTACCACGCAGCCGACAACAGCAATAAATACGTTTGATGCTGCCAAATTCAAGGTATGCTAGCAATACGACACTACAGGTTGCATGCTTAAAGTAAACAAAACACTAAAAAAAACTACGAATTTAGAGTAAATAAAAAAGAAACAATTGTGAAGTAAAAACAATGTGACCGCAGTAGAAATGTGGCGCCATCTATTGTACTGTTATTGTAAAGTAAGTGAGCGAGCGAAAAAGAGTCAAATTATGTTCATTAGTGATAAATGCATGGCTTGCAACACTGTCATCCGCCATATTTCCTCGCACAAAACAAAGTTTACGCGAGTTAAATATAAATGTGGGAAGTTCTACGCGGACCGACACCTTAACTACTAACTTTAACTGTTATTTTTACGTAGAGTATTACTAGAAGTAGGGCATAGCTTAAATACATATCAGTTGCTGTGTTTCAAATTATGGGTCTGCGAACGCACGCCATTTTTATGCTTGCCATTCAAGGTAAATGAAATTGTGGACATACGTTTTTTTCGCACTAAAAAGATCGCTTCTTTGCTGCTGCTTTCACCGCCATCGAAAAGTATGTCCAAACAGTTTTAAGTTTTTAGTTGTACAGCGCTGCTAAGTAAATTTTCTTTTACACGGGCTGAAAATTTGTTTTTGGTATACACAATTATGAATGGCGGCGGCGGCGGTGTCGGCGTCTGCTGCAGGTTGTTATTCGCACTATTTTTCTAATGCCCACTAACTTTCAACAGGAATGTGAGCAAATGGTGCAGATGCTACGCGTTGTCGAGCTGCAAAAAATCCTATCGTTTTTGAACATTTCCTTCGCTGGACGAAAAACCGATCTACAGAGTCGCATATTATCGTTCCTGCGCACTAACCTTGAGCTGCTCGCACCTAAGGTCCAAGAGGTCTACGCTCAGTCTGTGCAAGAACAAAGCGCAACGCTGCAGTACATTGATCCTACCAGAATGTACTCACACATGCAGCTGCCCAGCGTGCAGCCAAACAATGCGAGCCTTGCTCCCCAGCAAGTCGGTGTCGGTGTCGGTGCCCTGAATACTGCCACTCAAATGCCACAACCGTTCCTGCACACGCACAGCATAAACAGTCACAGCCACATGCCACTGCATCCAGATGTGCGGCTGAAGCGGCTGGCTTTTTACGATGTGCTGGGCACACTTATAAAACCATCAACGTTGGTGCCGCGCAACACGCAACGTGTGCAGGAGGCGCAATTTTATTTTACGCTCACACCACAACAAGCTACAGAGATAGCCACAAATCGGGATATTCGCAACACATCTAAAGTTGAGCATGCTATACAGGTGCAGCTGCGCTTCTGTCTCATGGAGACCTCATGTGAGCAGGAGGATTGCTTTCCACCCAATGTGAATGTTAAAGTAAACAACAAGCTTTGCCAGCTGCCTGTGAGTACAGAAAGAGATTTCACCCAACGCACCCACTTAACCATTACTTTTAATTTTGGCAGAACATAATTCCAACAAATCGTCCCAATGTAGAACCAAAACGTCCACCAAGACCGGTGAACGTTACCTCGAATGTTAAACTATCGCCCACTGTTACAAATACAATTATGGTGCAATGGTGTCCAGACTATACGCGCAGCTATTGTCTGGCCGTTTATCTGGTGAAAAAGCTCACCTCCGCCCAGCTGCTTCATCGTATGAAAACCAAAGGCGTCAAGCCAGCTGATTACACGCGTGCGCTGAGTAAGCATCGAGTTTTAACTTTGGATCATTTATTCATATTGTACAATTGCAGTCAAGGAGAAGCTAACCGAGGATGCAGACTGTGAGATTGCCACCACAATGCTAAAGGTGTCACTAAATTGTCCGTTGGGTAAAATGAAAATGTCGCTTCCTTGCCGCGCTTCCACCTGTTCGCACTTGCAGTGCTTCGATGCCAGCCTGTATCTACAGATGAACGAGCGCAAGCCTACCTGGAATTGTCCAGTGTGCGATAGGCCTGCCATTTATGATAATCTTGTTATCGATGGGTGTGTATAAATATGTGTATGTAGATCTCAAAATATTATTAATATAAATATAATTTTGTTGCAGCTATTTCCAAGAGGTATTAGGCTCGTCGCTACTGAAGAGCGATGACACGGAAATACAGCTACATCAGGATGGCAGCTGGAGCACGCCGGGACTGCGAAGTGAATCCCAAATATTGGATACTCCCTCAAAGCCAGTTAGCAAGGTTGAGGTTATATCGGACGATGTTGGTGCGTAGTGAGAAATACCTAGAGATTGTTGTAGTTGATTATTTATACATATTTATGATTAACGATTGCTTCCAATAGAGCTCATTGCCGACGACACCAAGCCTGTTAAGTCTGACTTAATGCCGGCGCCTGAGGAGCAGCCCAGCTCCACATCCAATAGTGAGACGGTAGATACTTGGCTTAACTCTTAACTTTTGAAAATAGCTTATAAAATTCTGCATGTTTTTCTATTCCGCGCAGGTCGATTTAACCTTAAGCGATTCAGATGATGATATGCCGCTGGCCAAGCGCCGTCCACCATCCAAACAACCTGCAACTGCATCTGCCTCCAATGGTACTGCAACTGCCGCACATCGTGCCTATACCGCCGCTACACAATCGTCCCAGCAGCAGCCGCAAAAAACTGGTACGTTGGATCCATTTTTGTAATAGGGTCTCTCACAGCTCTAGAGTTTAACTCTTCGTCAACACTAGTTGTTGCGCGCAGTCTCTCTCCATTGTATACAACAAACGAAATTAAATTTTAGCAATTAAGTGTGTTAGGCATAATTTTGTTCACCACACCCTCACACATTACAAAACACACCTCACTTCACAGCATACAATCTAATCTATACCCACAGGCGTAGGTAAACCTTGACCTCACATTGCCTGTCCTTGAAATAATTATATACATATATGTATATATATATTATATATATATATATATATATATATAAGACCATTCACTAAAGCTACATACATACATATATACAATTTCTTATGTAGATACACGCAGGGCGCAAACTCGTCGTAAAATTCCCGCTTTTCATGTGAAATAAATCTAAAGCCCATGGTAGGTTCCCTAGTGTTTTCTCTTGAACGAAATTTTAGTTGAGAGTACTGTATTATCTATGATTTTCAGTGAAACCTGTACAAAGAAGAAGTCCTGAATATTTTGCCCTCTGGCTGTTGTTTATAAATGTTTAGTTACTTATTCGTTTCAAAAATTGTTAATATTTTTGTATTCTCTGAATGTACTGGAAATAAAATCATAATAAAATTATTGTGAAGGTTACAAAGCTGTGCAGAGTTGTGGTCGTAATAGAAAAAAGACAATATGTTTTACAAATTCTAGTAACTTTTGCATATTTCTCTTATTTCTACATTTCTCTTTCTATCGTTTTCTCTCCTGCTCTCCCTATATGTGTATATATATTGTGCGCTGTGCTGTCTTTCACTCCTCTCTATCTCTCTTGCTGTGTGTGTGTATATATATATATATATAACTCTCCACTGACCTCTGCGGACTGCACGAAAGATTATCCCGAGCAGCAAACATCGTCTGAGCTACAACAAGAAGAAGATGAGCAAGAGCAGCAGCAACAACAATTGCTCATGGCAACAGCCGATCAGCATGCCAGTCTACTGGAGAGTTTGGCCGCTGCCGTGGCGGATCAAAAGCATTTCCAACTCTTGGATCTGGCTGCCGTCGCAGCCGCTGCTGCAGCGACTGCGGCTCAGAATTCAAATGCGAGCTCATAGAGCGGCTCTCTCTATTACACACATAAACTCTCACAAACATACTGACAACAATTGTAAACTACATACATACAAGCATTCAACTATTTTAACTGTACATTTTTGTATACATCCCCAACCCTAAGCACAGAGGCTAAATTCTCATTTCATACTAAAAAGCTGTTATTCCTTTCAAGCATTAATTTCTGTTTCAGGCCTCTTAACTTAAAACATTTTGGTTCTATTTATGTTGTTTCGCGTCTTTAGTTGTTAGCTACCAATTGCTAAAGCTTTGCATACATTTATTTTAATTAGTCGCTATATTACGTAGAATAACAATACATGATTTAATTCATGATTGATTACAATTTATTTAGCTCATAGGTATGTTTAGTTGAAATTATGGACTCTCAGACACATACACACACACAGACACAAAAAAAAATAAACAAAGTAACGAATAGCCCTAGGGTAATATTAAACGTAAATCAAATGTTAATATTTAAGCATCTAACAATAATATAATTCGTATTTCTTACTGAATTTCGCAATGCATTTTTAAATTAAAATATAAGTCAACTGAAAAATGCTGCTCCCTATGAAAGTTTTAGTTTTCTTATTTTTTTTAATTGTGTATAACATTGATATGAAAGAATGAAACCAAGAAGAAATCTCAAATACAAAGTGCTAATATGAACACTGCAGAAAAATGATTTCAAAAAATATGTGTGTATATATATACTATATATAACTGCTAACCGCTTGATCTTTGTAATTACTCATATATAGGCACATTGGATTACTATTTTAAGACGTTGAACCAATGATTTCTATATATATGACCTATATCCACATGTGCACAAAAACATGGAAGTACCCAATTAATTTTTTAACTAAATCCTTCATCCGGACAAAAAATATTGAAAAAGAATTTTGATTTTGAGTTTGTTTAAAACGAATAATATTTAACCATTGCATTATTGGTGTATTGAACACATTTTAAGTCATTATAATCTAAAATATTAAAGCTGCATATTGAAAAATAAAATAAACAGTAAATGTAGGTGTTGTTTTATTTACAAGAAAATGGACAGTGTAATTTTGATTCTTAATTTATAAATGAAATTTTATATTTTCAGTTAGCTTGTGTATTTAATTGGTGCTTTATATCGAATCACTCTTTTTCTTGCAGATCCCGATGAGGCGGATATGGATAAAAAAGAAGCTTCTGTCATTGAACTTTCTGACTCGCCATAAGCTCTCCAAAGACTCGCAAAATGATTATTTTCGCAATTATTTCCTTGTTTATATACATGTAATAAGAATTTTAAACTATGAGTGGTAGAACGCAATGTACACAGTTGAATTAAGTACAATAATTATTGCAATTATACACAAAACTATCCTTGAGAAATTTCAAACTGCAGCTTTTGCCTACTGTTACATTAAGTAGCCGGTAAACAGCTGTGTGCAGTGTTGCCAACGGTTTTAATGTTTTTTCTTGCATCAAGTTGGTATGTCTGACGTACAGTGTGACCGCATTTGCTAAATCTATATTAGTCTTAATAGCGCAAGCAATTAGTGTTAAAGTTTAAATAAAATACAAAGTTTGAATATTGGTAAACATTTTTTAATTATTTATATTGTTAAGCTAATTGGATTAAATTCTTGCTATGCTAATGCTTGTGTCTTTTAAATTTTGGAAGTCATAAGTAATTCTTTGCGCTGATTAAATTTTGATTAGGCGTTAAGTGCGCGAATTTTGAAATCGCTCACGTAGCATACTTAATATGTTCGATTTAACATTTATACATAAATTGTGGAATATGTGACAATTTTTTAAGGTTTCAATCTGTCTACACCTAGCTATATACAACACAATCCTTAAGCTAATCACACTTAATTTGGTATCCTTTTTTTTTTGTTTTTTGCCTAATCAAAAGTTGTCCAATTATTCATGCCCTTTCCGACATCCGTACCATTAGCATTGAGTGTAAACTGATCCAATCCGTATTTTCGCAACAGCTCAAAATCATCATCCGGCTTAACAACTAACTTGTTGGAGTGGGGAATTGGTGACGGTAATGCGTTAATCCGTTGACCTGTCACCGCCGCCACCGTAGCCATGTGCTTGGGGGCAAAAAATGGATAGAGCGGATTATTAACGCTATTGTTGGCTTGACTAGCAACCACACTACTGTTGATGCCAACAGGCAAGGTGCTTGATTTTGATTTATTTCCGTTAAAGAATTTGTTGGGGGGCGGCAAGGGGCGTGCATTTTGATTGAGCGGGTCAAAGTCTTCCAGATCGAAGCTGGTGTTGTTGCTATCGTCCAGCGATATTAAATCGTTCATACTGTCCTCTGCCTTTGGCGGCGCCAGGCTACTACTTGCGCTGCTACTGCGCGGTGACTGTGCGGAAGAGAGAGCATAAAGTAATGGTTATTGCAAGCTGGAGAAATATTAGGGTGCAGCTACGGGTTAGACTACTACTATGTTAGACAAATGAAAGCATATTAGTGGCTAGGCTATGATTACATGATTATAACTACAGGACACGAAATGCTGATGTTTAGTAGGTGAGTAGTAGCTGGAACCGCAACCAGGTATAGGCTTAGCTCTGTGGGAGGTACCTCTCTCTTGGCTCGTGGCAACGGTATGGGCGCTCCTTCCGAGCCTGGCGACGAAACATTCAGCTGCGAAAATCTTGAGGCCGCAGTGACAAACGAAGCACCCGATGAATATGATGACGACGATTCTGATGAATTAGAGCTGCGTACCATATCCGAGTGTTGCTCATCCTGCCAGCAATTGCGCTCCAGACGATTTATGCCAGCGCTAACAGCAGCTGCTGTGGCCGCTACTACTGCATTTGCACTGCACTGCCGACGTGGTGGCACAGGCGGAGATTGCACATCCGGCGGACTGTCAAAACTGGAATCATTGCTGGTAAACAGACGTGACTTCTGTGGTGTGGAGCTGTTGAGTTGGCGCGATAACGACGGCGGCGGTTTGCCATCCACTTGCGGATGTGCTTGCGATGCAAATGGATGATTGTAGTAGGAGGCGGGAAGGCGTGTGCTCCGACTGGGAGTATCGATGTTGTTGGCCTGTGGCTTAAGCTGCTTAGCATTGGCGTTATGTAGCGTTTATGTGTTGAGTGCAAGATGACGGTGTAGACGGACAGACACACATATATAGGTATAATAGATATATATAGAGAGAGAGAAAGAGAGAGACACACACACATATACATATACATATACACACAACAAAAACATATGTATGAAAGATAATGTAAAACAACTATGAGCGAGCGCAATAGCGAGATAGTAACACTGCCAAGCATGCCAAGAGGCTGGAAGCCTAGCCGAAAGTTATAGTTGCTATCGATAAAGCTGTTTTCTTTGCATATGCATTAACTTAAAGTTCAAATCGTTAGCAACATTATAACTCTGTCTGTGTTATTGGGCACCTAGGCGGGACGCATCCGACTTTCGTAGACGCGTATCAGGCTACTTACGCTGCGATCCACGGCGGGCGTCTTGAACAGCGGGTGGTTTTGCAACTCCTGTGACAGGTTCATCTCCGATGAGGAGCACAACGAGCTTGCCGAGCTAATAGCAGGAGACGCACCCACAGCATGATGATTACCAGCAGTAAGTGTCGCGCCCAGCGCATAACCATGCGGCTGTATGTGACTGCTCGAGCTGGACATGGCCAGCGGCACAGCGGTACGTCTAGATGGTTCGACTTGCTCCTTGCCGGCAGCTCCTCCAAGTCTACCATTGTGCTCCAAACGTTTGCTGCAAACGGGTGAGCTGGGCGCAGAATGATGCGTGGCTTTACGCCCGTAAGCCGTTTGATTGCCGTCCGGACGATCCGAGTGCTGAGGCGATCCTAAACCAAAGTGAAACTGATGGCTAGGATTATGGCTGCCGTTATCACGCCACTTCTTATAGGCAGTCTTCACACCGCGAGAGCCTTCTTTGACCTTAATTAAGTAAATAACAAGAAATTTTATGTCTGTATTTCAGTTTCATATACAAATTTGTAAGTCATATTTGAAGAGCTGATATATTAAAGCCGCCACTCACCGATTTAACAGCAGACTTAACTGCTGGATTAGTCTGCCCGAGTTAGAAGCGCAAATGTATGTATATTGTATTGTTTTTTATTTGGTAGGTTTGTTTTATTGAGAGTTTACAGTAGCGCCAGTAAACAGCAACAAGCACAACGTGAGTTCCAAGCGGCAATATGAAAGACAACACACAATATTTTTGAAATTATCATGAAATTATGTTTCAAAAATAATATACTAGTATGATGATCTATGTGTGATGAGGTCAACTAACTACAGACATAATATGTATATGGTATATAACATAAATTGTAGGTTAATTATTAGTTAAATAAAGCAATGAGGCATACAGTAGTGGAGTGAGAAAGCTAATGAGTCTGGCCTACACATTAGTTTTGATTTTGAAGGCGATAATACAGTGAAGCTTTAATAAATGAAGCCGAATTGGCGACATTTTGAAAAGAATCCGCAAAATAATGTAAATAATTGATTAATTGTAATTGTATCTTCAAAGTATATTTTAAATAGCACTCCTTGTAGATTTATCTATAATATCATCTAGGTTTAAATGCCAACCGTTAGTTACACAACAACTAAATAATTTAAAGTCTTATTATCATTCATTACGAAGCTTCACTGTATGAAACTGTGAAAATACAGAATTTTCATGTGATATTAGATAAAAAAAAAAAACTAACAAACTAAAATATTGAAGAAAAAAGTACTTATATAAAAATTAAATGATAATTAAAAATTAAATTGCCATGTACAAGAATTAAGTGCATTGGGTTAGAAGTAAAACAGGTTGAGATAGAGAAATAGTTTGAAAGATATAAAATATAGTAAACTAACATTTGTTCTTTGCTGTGGTTTTTGTAGTTGTGAAAATGGTATACGACTGTGTGTGTGTGTTTGTTTGTATGTGTGTGTAAAAAGTTACATTCTACTCAGATTTGTTTATTTGTGGATGTTGGGCGGTTGGTTCAATCAGTCTAAATAAGTTTCTTGGCAAACACTCGCGAAACACTGCGCTTTCCCAAATAATACTGCGAAATAAATTAAATCGAAATTAAAAAATACAACAAACGAAAACCATTGAATGTTTCTCACTTCGAAAAAACAAAAAAAAAAATTAACAAATATGCACACACATACTATGCCGAAAAGCTAGGAGAGATTGAGAGTAAGGATCATAATTTCCATATATATATAGAGAGAGAGAGAGCAGTGATTTACTAGCTGTGAGAGGAGTTGTGAGGAGTGGATTGCTAAAGCGAAACAACAAAAATGTATCTGTCGTTCTTCTCACCTTGTCCTTAACATGCTTAAGAAAGACATAATTGCGTCCACGTTTCTTTAGCTTTTCCGCATAGCGCACTGTCTCAAGCTCAAATTCATCGGAGAATCCTAGGCCACTGTTTAGCATCTTGAGTCGCTCATCGATGAACTGTGCAAAAATCTGTAGTTCCATCATTTTAGCCAGAAATGCATGCAAATGCACGGGCCGAGATTCTATAAATTTGGCATGATTGAAACTTTTGCTGGTGTCATGAAACTCGACGGCATCTCTGTAGCCGCCTATGAGTTGTACCAAGGCGCCCAGAAATATTTTTGATACACGATCTCCAATGTGATCCTGTGTGTGGCTTAGGTTCTTTTTCAGCTGCGACACAATCTCCGAGGGCAGAGCGCGCACATCCTCAAACGGACTCTCGAACAGTTTCGTATCACAGTTTAAGATCACAACTTCGCCTAGCTCATCTGCTGATACCTGATTGTAACATATAGAATAGAAAAATAATTTGACTTTTATAATTTGATAATTGTTAAATTTGTTATTTACAGCATCAAGCACGGGCTTTGGCACACCAATTAGATATGGCATAGGCGCTCCCAGATAGTCCTTGAATTCCCAAGGTAGCACGGGTATAAATATATGTTGCCAGACCATGGGATAGAGGAATGCATGCGCTGCCTGTATGCACGACGATAAACGATCCAAATGACTCGAAGTAAATATAATGCGACGCTCCGCTAACATGGCAGCAAAAACGGATATCATCTCCTTTGGATCCACAAAGTTATAATACAAATTTAGATTGTGCTGCGAAAGGGAGATCGTTTGCAAATTATCCAATCTCTATCTTACTGACTTATAATACAGTTGTATTTTTGTAACTTACATTTTCTGGTATGCTAGGCAGCATAAACTGCAGTGGGCGTTCAAAGGTAAAATGCTGCGTAAAATATAATATTAGAATACACTCTCTTAATTTATGGTATACACTTTATTTACGTTTTGACCGCTGTTATAGAAAACCGTAAGACTGCCCCCCGATTCGGGCACTCCTCGATTGTATGCCTCAGCTAGAAATGCCCGAAAACCCTGCGGATCAGTTCTCCTTAGCTCCGCCAGCACAATAAGCAACTTTAGGAAGATATCATGCCAGGGCAGATAGGTTATTAACACCATTGCCGTGTCTGTTTTCGGATCATGCCGGCAAAAACCAAAACGCCATTTTGAATCGCCGGTGGTATGTACGAATGAATACGACTGTACTGATCTTCTGTAAATTATAAATTAAATACATATTAAAAGTTTGGCGAATAAATAAGTTTTATATGAAAGTATAAATCGAGGTCTTAATCAATTTCACTTTCTCTCTTACAATAAAAATTGGATTAGGTTCGTAATGTACGTACATACATACATATGTATGTGTACATTGTATGTACAATATTATTAAAGAGCATCCGGTGGAAACGATCCGTATGATATTGGCATCCTCCTGCACTCACATGATCTTGACATCCTCACATAAGTATCATACATATATATATTTTAAGGTCTGAGGCGTGCTATCGAAATTAAATATTGTGGGATAGCAAAGAAAGACAAACTTACGGGCAGCTTCAGAGATAAGCCCAGTAATACTTTTGGCATGACAAACAAACAGTAAACAAAAGATAATTTAATAATTGATATACTATTATTGATATTGGATACAGTGAGGAAATGTACGAATAACAAGGCGTAAAGTTCGTTTTAAAAAATTGCGTACAATAAAAATAATGTAAACAAACATGAAAACTATACAACAGGTTATACAATTCATGGGCAAACTTGAAGTGGACTGCTATGAATCATCAGCTAGCGTCTGCGTCAACGTCAACTTCGACGTCAGCCGCAGACGAACGTTCACCCATTCAGACAAGTGTTTGTTGTTGCTATTCCAGTTTAGGTTTTGTCTAACTGTGACTAACTCAACTTAGACTAAGCTGACCGGAAATTCGAATGTGTAACAAAAGCAAAGAGTAGGACACAGAAACCCACCTGTCTAACTCGCACGGGAATGCAAACGATGGTATGCCGGTGAGCACCTCCTTATCGCGAAAGCCCTCCGGAAAGCTTTCGATAATGACTCCTGCTGGCGTCGATGCGCCTCTACTATTACGTCCAATAGTGCCTCGCTCGATGCCATGTGAGGGCTGCACTTCACACCAAAACTCAAAGAGTTTCTTTACGTCGTTTCTGTGAAGATAATATAAATAAAAATACGACAAACACTTATTAAACAATACATATACATCTATACATACATATGTACATTAAATTTCACTAAAAATTGTCGGCGCGCTCAACGAAGCGTAACGCCCACTTCATAATCATTTTTTCCCCCCAATAGCAGCTGCTGCATCTTAAATCCCAGTATGCAATACTTACTTGATACGCGAACCCATTTGTCTAGTTGCTGCTGCTTAGCACATGATTTACGAAATTTGTTCTGCTACTAAAGCTCCAATTTTTGTGCACATTAATGTTGAAATTAGTTGTTTAACCCGCATAAATCTACAATACAATAAAAAAAAAAAGACGAACAGCAGGGGACAGACAGGCGCGGCGGCTGTTTCACGTTCACTCTTCCTCTGGTCTTTCTTTCTGTCGTTTCACGATTTGGTTTCGCGACGTCATTGAAACATATTCACTATTTCATTATTTGCTACCAACAAATTTTACAATGATTTAGGGCCACTTCGTATTGAGCTCTAGATTCTGGGCGTATTTGAGTGCCCCAATTGATCAAAAACGCACTTGGCCAGTTGATTTATGCAAAATAAACGTACAAAAACACAGTTTTCACAACAAACTAACAGCAGGCTGCAGCTATCGTTATCGCATACATTGCTATCGATATAATACAATTGTCATCCGGCACAGTCTCGTTTGTCAGCGCAAGTGAGAGAGCAACAGTGCATTTTGTATGGTTCGTGCAAGGGAGAGAGTCGTTGTGTTATCAACAACCCTAGTGTAAACAGATTTTTACATAAAAATTGAACATAAATTGCAATAAAAAATATTAGTGCTGAAATTTGTAAGGATTTTTTGTTTTGTATTGTGTAGTGGATAAAATTAATTGTGTACTTGTTTCGGAACTGTAAATAGTGCAGACAGCAGGTGGACACTCAAGCAAACAAAAGTGAGGGCAGTGCCGTTAGGATCGCAAAGGTGAAAATGTATTTGCCAGCAACAAATGGCAATATTTGCAAGCAAATATGAAAGAAAATTGGCCATTGATGATACCGAAGCGATAAGCTGCCAAATTCAAGCCGTTGAACAGATTAACGGACATACGGTAAGTTGAAGCAGTGTCACTCTCACAAAAATGAAAAATCAATAATATGCGACGCCGACATTATTATTACATATGTACACCTGTTTTGTTGTTGTGTGTGTATGTACATATATTATAGGAGTATTTGCTGCATGTGCAACGTGGTGAGCAATCCTGGAACGTTCTGCGCCGTTACAATGACTTTAATCAATTGCACAAGAGTCTTCAAATCTCTGGTCTCGAATTACCGTTACCTGGCAAACGTTACTTTGGTAATATGCGACCGGACTTCATAGCTGAACGGAAAGAGGCATTGCAAATATATATAAACACAATCCTAATGAATCCCATATTGGCATCATCGCTGCCAGCTAAGCGGTTCGTTGATCCCGAAAGCTACTCGCAATCATTCCATGGTAAGCATGCAAAGAAACAAATGTCTGCCTATTATTTAAACTTATAAATGTATGTATACACACTTTTGCAGATCATGCCGTACAACATTCGTTGCTTTGCCTTCGCAACGACAGCGTTTGGGCTTTGGGCACCAGCATGGGCGCCATTGGATGGCGTCTGCGTAAGCATTACTTCAAAGTCACGACAAAGCCGCCAGAGAAAAGCAGCAACAAGCTGGTGAAGAGTGGCTCCCAGACACAGCAAAGCAAACATTTTGCATCAGGTAGCAATGGAGGTGCCCATTCGGTTTCCATCGATGCAGCCACTCTAGATCCTAATGCAGAGATGGTGGCCGAGTGGTTGGAGTATGGACCGGACAAGTACATCGATGAGAAGGATATGGGTGGCGTGCTCAAAAGCCTTATGGGACTGCAGCATCCACATATAGAATCCATTGTATTGGCGGCCAACACAGAAAACGGTTGCCTATTTATCAGAAAGTGCGTACACAACATAGGCACTCTGACACTGGTAATTTAATGCATATTTCACTTATAGATTCCATAAGCATGGCACGCTGAAGGATGTGCTCTGCATGGCTACGCCCAAAAATCCATTTTTAAGCAAATACGGCAATCCGAAAGGTCGTACAGCGCTTTCGATGAAACAAGTGGCTACATATGGCGCACAAATCTTAGATGCACTTATCTTTCTACACGCCAAAGGCTACGCCTATGGTCATTTGCATTCGGGCAACATCGTTATAGTCGATGACTGCGTCAAGCTACTAGACATTGAGAATCATCTGCTTGGCGTGCCGGCCTTTTATCGCCCCTTCTTTGTCCAGCATAGCAAGATACATGCCATTGAGACCATAGATGTGTATTGCTTTGGTCATGTGCTGTTTGAAATGTCAATGGGCTATCCGCTGCAAGAGTCTGTGGCCCGACAAATTACCGAGTGTCCCGAGGCATTAAGTATGCAGATACAACTTGAGCCTTAATTTTCTTATAAACTTTAAACTTGTTACTTGCAGAGTCCGTTTTGGAAAGCATTTTATCAAAGGAGGCATGCAAGGCAGGCTTGCCTACGCTAGATCAGCTGGCTGCTCACAGATTCTTTTCACAATATGCCACAGCCATGCCTGCAACATCAGAGAAGCCACATTTTAAGCTGTCTTTAGTAAGCAATTGCTATTTTAACTTACTAATAATATTCATTTTTTTTTTTATAATTTGCAGCAGGCTAAAGAGCTACTGCGCCAAGCGGCTGTCAAGAGCGAGAATCGACTGCGTGATGAGCAAAAGTCGGTGAAAAACCAAAAACGCATCGTACGTGTGCAAGAGCTCATGAGTTCTGAAGAAGAGAAGCGCAAATCAAAACAAAAGGCAGTTAGTACTCGCTATATGTATGCATATATAAGCATGTCTCCTTTACTTTAATACACTATTAATTAATGGGCGGCGGGGTTTTAAGTTTATTTTGCTACCCTCCTTCTTAAGACCAGCCATTTTAATCATTTTGGTATAATTGTTTTCTCATTTATAAAAAATATGGTAATTGGTAAACTAGATATTGTCGCGTTAAGAATGTCTTAAAATATTATTTTTTAAAAACATGTTTCATAAGTTTAGCTTGGAAATATTTTTAAATTGAATATATTTTGAAAAAATGTATTTTTGCTTGCCCCACCAACAACACTGTAAAGATAATTTGATTTTGCTTATATTTTTTTTTATGATTTTCTTAGAAATTAGAGCACAAGCAGTCGAAACTCAAGCAACAGGGCTCACTGCAAACAAGCAATGGACGCTTGTCGCTGGTGTCTGCCACAACTGCTGGCAGCGTTAGCAGTGCATCAGCAACATTGGCCACAGTTAGCACAGCTGACTCCTTTAATCGCTCTGACAGCACACCCGAGGAGCCCACCGGCCTCAAATGTAGCTATGCCACTTTTAAATTTAACTGTTTTATTTTAAATTTGGCATTCACTGATGCTTACTCTAAACCATATTCACAGCAATCTCAGATGCTGCGCAGTTACGTCAAGAGTTGGCCAGCACCAGCTTGACTGGAGTGGAACGTCAGACATCAACGCCCAATATGCTAACCGAGGCGGATGCAGCAACATACGCTGCCGAAGAAGAAGAACCCACGCGCTCAGCTTTGCTTGAATCAATTTGCAAATTTAATCGCGGTTCGTTGCGCAAAGTTCGCTCCAACGATTAGTCACAATGCAGATAGACAACCTACATTTATCTAAACATATTTTGGACCAAAAAATATGGCGTTATGAAATAACGTTGCCATTAAATTAAAACGTAAAACACAGCAAACAAAAAAACAACAAATAATTGTCTAACCAAACAAAATGCAAAATTAACTACATTTTTAGATGCATATAGATTAATATATTTATATATTGATGTACTAAGCAGAGCTGCAAGTCCCATAAATGTGCCCTTGACTGTCAACTCGTAAAATCGCACCAAATCTTTGTTTTTCTTTGCGTGATTTGCAGTTCTGTAAATATATTTAATATTGTAACCTATACGTACTTTTAATAACTGAACCCACTGAGTTTTGTGTCCTATCCAGTTAGATATAAACTTGATCAAAAATTAAGTTCACGCGTATGCAACTAAAGCTTTACATATAAATATATACATGACCACTACACGACTGAACAAAATAAATCACTTTGGTACAACTTAATTATAAAGAAGAGAAAACAAGTTTATAAATTTCGAAAAAAAAAAACTTAACTAACAAAACTACATGTTTTTTGTGTTGCATAACTCTTCTTATATGCGTTCTTTTTACTGCTTTATTTTAAACACATTTATTTTTGAATCTTTGTTAATCAGAATCCATATAAATGTATCTGTAAACTGAATGTATACAAAATATTATAAATGTGTGTAAAAGAACGGTAAAGTTAATACTCTTATTCCATGTCTATATATACAATATTAAAATATATCAATGTGTGTGCTGTGTATATGTATATTATTAACAACAAAACAAATACGAACAACTCTCATTACGAATTATATGAAACAGAAAAATATACGCATATTATATGATAAACCAACATAAAAGTGTAAAATGGTGTTATTTAAAACTGGCAATTTGTATGTCGTATACTCACGTTTACGAGTCATAAGTTAACGGGAATTTAATATTATTTCATCCTTATCTTCCTTGCAGTTTTGTTTTACATTTTCCACTTGAAACTATATTTGATTGCAAATTCCAAGTGTATTAAAAAACATAGTTCGAAATTTCTATTACTTTCTAATTACAAGGTATATATTAATATGGATAGATTAGATAATAGAAAGTAGAACGTATAGTCTTCGTTATACCAAAAATGTATTTTAAACGAAAGAAACTGTTGCACAGACTTTGAAAGAATTGTGCATGCTCACATAATTTCTGCCAATTATTGATATAACATTGTATTTTGCGCTTTTGCAGTCGAGAGGTAAAAGAGATAGGGGGCAATAACTATTGCCGTGGCGACAGTCAGTGGTACTGGACTTGCAAATGGCTGTAATAATCATTTGTGGTTTTATTGTTAACCACTGGCACGTAAATGGCCGACGCAGCTAGAAATTGGTCGGGCCTGGTGTCGCTTTGTCTGGGTCAGGAGCGTGAGAAGGTATGCGATTGATTTTGCCATTAGGCAAACATACAAAATAAATTTATATATGCCAACATGAGTTTTAGTTTATGTTACTTTAATAAACGAATGCTTGTAACCAAAATTTGTCCAAGTCACGCATTGCGGACTGGATTTAGGTTGGGGGTTAAGTTGTAACATAATCTGGATACTGTGACAGCAACACTAACGTTTTCCATCATGCAGCGCCAGGTGAGCAGCCAACGTACGTCACTGACCAAATCTAATGTGGCCATTGCTGCCTTGGGATTGGGCACACAGCAAAAAGTAAGTTTATTAAAATTTTGCACCCATTTCATATTTTCCATAGATAACGTTTACATGACTTTTTGTGTAAATTTAGTAGTCTTATTACTTTTTACTGTGCTGTGTTAAGTAAACAAGTGTGAAATTTGATTCAAAAATAAGTAGCGCTTGTATAAGAAAAATGTTAATTGGAAAGAAAAAAATCTAATTTTTATCTACTTTTTAAGCTGCCTGTACGTTATATGCCCACATATCGTCTGGAGGGAAGAAATCCCTTGAATAAGGATCGACTAGAGCTTGTGATAAAAGCGATAATGCATTGCAACTTCAATGATGAATACATGTTTCATCCCAAACAATCTTATCATATGGCTGCCCAGGTTAGCGAAGAGATAAAAAATGAAATCAAAACACTCAACTTTGATAGGTATAATGTATGCATATATTTTGTAGTTATTAATGCCAATTTAGATTTATAATTTAAATACAGGTATCGGTTTATTGTGCTGGTCACTGTTGGCGAACTGTTAATGCAAGGTCTCTGCTCCATGGTGAACTTCTTATGGGATGCCGACAAGGATGGTTTTCTTAGCTACACCATAGAGACGCCAAATTATTTTGCGGTCTGCAGCATATTTTATTTATATTACGATTAAGCGTCATAATATATTATATTATAATTTTATAAGTCCCTAAAATATTAAATCAATCAAAAATTATATCACTTTCTTCGAAGCATCATCATCGCTCGGCAGAAAAAGTATCTTAAAGCGACAAACATCATATGTTACCCCCATTAACTTGTATGAAAATCTGAATCCATATGTATGTTTTGATTATTTCCAAAGCATAAAATAAAACAATGTTGTTTGATCCAAGTCGGAGCCTAAGGCCAGGTCACGTCACTTCAAGCCTAAACGTAAAGATCGTGTCATAACTGTTTAATTTCTTGATGTTTCTGAATGAAATACGGTCTGTATTTAAGTTTTTAATAATCGCGTAGCTAACATCTACCATTAACGTATTTAGTAGAAATTAAATAAAACACTGTAACACTTTCACAAACGAACACGAAAATTTCTTACACTTGGCTATACTTAGTAAATTGCACACAAGTATATATGTATAACTGTTGATATTGTAAGTTAATATTTATTTTGAATTTTTATTTAATTATATAGCATAAGTATATCTGTTTTGTAATAGTATATTGATAGTTAAGAGAGGAGAACCAATTTCACAATTTGAATTAAAAATTTGGTTTGTTTAGAAAGTATATTATATATAGGATTTATATATGCTGTTTATAACATACACATGCACACACACACACACACACACACACACACTGGAGTTGTATTGTGACACTTTTGGCAAAATCACAAAAAATATAGTAAACAAATCTGTTTTTTTTTTTTTTGCATTTAAATAATAATTATAAAATAGCACGCACACATTCCACCAAAAACAATTAGGCGAGAGAAATAGACACACACACAAATAGAGCAACTAAACTCAATTTTAATATTAATTATTATTTAATTCTTTTGAATCTGAAACTTGTTGAAAGCAGCCCATAAGAAAACCAATGTAACATTTGCCAAACCCATTTCAAGCATAGCAACATTTTGAAACAAATGCTACACGACGTTCTCTTTGAGGATGATATATGTATATATCAGCACTAACTCATACTTAGGTACATAAATTTTATAGTTAATGCAACAACAACTTGTGAACTTTCGATAGCCAAAACACCAACATGTTTGCAAAATTTTGTCACATTTAGTATTCACTCTCTCTCCACATTAACTCTTAAAATCATAAAGATTATTTAGATTTACAAGCATGTAAGTGTTTGTGTGTGTGTAAAATTTAGCACAGTACAAAAGAAGTTTTAAGCACAAAACTTGAAACATTATTTTAACTTGAATTTGTTGTTTATAATTGTTGTTTTTGGTTGCACATTTGAATACAATTTCTTTTTTATTTATGTAAATATTTTGAAAAAACAAACTGTAAAGAACTATTTTTGTTTTTGGCACAATTGTTAGCAATATATAGTTGTTAGACAAATCAAAAAGTAACTGCAAACTGTTGAACTGTAACTATAACGGTTTTTGTTTTGTTGTACACACTCACTAACACTAACACTTTTCTTTTCGTTTGGTTTTTGTCTAACCATAAAATGCAGTAAACAAAATAATGTTAAGGGATAAAGAATGTCTGCAAAAAGAACAATAATATATGGGATTAATATAATACCAGTCAGTGTTGTTAGTGTGTGTATGTGCGTGTAACTCCTTGTAAATCCATACTCATCCACAACTATTATATACACATATACATATGTGTATAAATCGGGAAAAACTATCTTTGTCTGTATATATGCATGTGTATGCCAGTATGTGTGTAAGCTGGAGTCGACCGAATCCTTTGTCCTTTAGGCTGTGCCGCCACGAACCACCACAATGACCAGATGGTCCTCCTTAAGACCCTCTTCGCTAAGGCTGTGGCAAGTGCGCTTCAGCAACTCCGTGGAAAATTCACAGGGCGGAAAGGCATAGAGCACGCCTGTGGCTTCAGTTTCTTTGTTGAGGAGTGATATCACACCGGCTGCTTCCTTTTGCTTTAGATACGAAACCAAATTACGCAGCGGACGCGTCTGTACGCTGGCGTCATCGCAATTGGTGTCCACAGTGGAGCCAGACAGACCCATGAAGATGGCATGCGATGAGGAGGATGCAATGCGTTTCTGAACATCCTCCAGCTTGGGTGGATCGAGACGTAATCGCTGCGTAATGCGCAAGTTATGTTTTCCCTCCTCGTCACGCATCAGCGACTCCACAATGTCTGTATCTCCATCTGTCAAATGGAACTTGGCCGGAAATAGAGAGCTCTTTAGTATTAGCGCTCCCGTCCATATGGTACTGCATTTGCGTGCCACATCCGAAACGCTGGTAACATTACCCAGTGCATCGGTGCGTCGTGTCGATGTATCTGACTCGGAACCGGGCGAGCGTGCTCGCTTTAGCGGTGAACGTGACCTCGAGCGCTCTACGCCGGGTTCACGCGAGCTGGAGCGCGCGCGATCATAAGACTCACCGGGCGGACGGCGCCATTCGTCCTCAGCACCACCTGGCGGAGGCACAGCAGATGTACCACTCAATGCGCCCGGATGCGGTGGCCTGTGAACATCATTGTGATAATGATACATTCCACGCCCACGTCCACGATAGCCACCGCCACGGCCACGATAGCCGCCACGTGGCGGATACGGGGAATAGCCAACGCGTGGTGCATACGCTGATGCCGCTGCTGGTTCCTCGTAATAAGGATCATATTCGGGTCGTCTGTACTCTAAAGCAGCCTCATCGTATGAAGGCTTTGAGCTTTTAAAAGGAGCAGCAGGCGTAGCGCCAGGCAGCTCGGCAAAATCGGTGCGCAGCCGACGCTCCGGTCCACCCAACGGAAAACCACGCATCTCTTTGACCGCCGCTGTAGCTGCTTCTACGGTTTCGTACTGTATATAGGCATAGGGTTCGCCCTTTTGATACTCGATCTTCTTAATAGCACCAAAGCGATCGAACTCGCGCTCCAGCTGTGTGACCGAAGTCCATGCGCCAAGGCCACCGATCCACATGCGCGTTGCAGGTGTCACCTTTCCGTAGCCTATTTTGCACTGAAACTTGCCGATGTACTGGCCGGATAGCTCAATTTTGGCCCGATGCGCCATATCCAGGTTTTGATAGCGCACAAAAGCAAACGCATTGCCAGTGCCGGGAGGAGGTCGCTTTATGTCAATATCATCAACTACGCCGTATTTGCCAAAAATGCGACGCAGTTCGTCATCGGCAATAGTTACCTCAAGGTTTCCAGCAAATAGTGTGCGCGTTGACAGCGGATCATCTTCGGGCTGCACATGGTGCAAATAATTTGGGAACTTGTCTTTCTTGCTTTCTGGCTTCTCGTACGGCACATGCGGTCTAGGTGCCATGGGTCGCATAGGTGCATACTGATGTGGAGGCGGATGGCCGTGCATATGATGACCATGCGGATGGGCATGCCCACGGTGCATAGGAGGGCCACGTGGAGGATGTGGTGGATACTCGTGATGCATGGGACGATATTCACGTGGATGTACTGCATGCGGATGCATTGGTGGTCCATAACGGTCATAGGGATCTATTGGCGGACGGCGATGATCCAATGGAACACCTGGACCCATTGGCGAACGCGAATAATGATAACGCTCATAGTCTGGCGGCGACATAGAGTGACGTGGTCTGGCCAAAACAACCAAAATTTACACATAAAAGTGGTAACAAATGTGCAGTGTAAAATGCTTACCTATACTCTGGCCGAGTAGTGGACTTGTAAACTGGCTCTACGATGGCCATTTTATCATAGATTATCAAACGCGGCTTGTGATGCTTGGCCTCGCGTGCATCTTCCGGCGTGCGAAAACAAACATATGCCACACGCTCGTCCAAATCATGAGCTAAACGCACACTGAAATCGCCAAACTTCTTGTATTCCCTGTACAACGTCTCTTCAATAAACTCATCTGAAGCCTTGGGCGGCAAAGCGCTTACGCATAATACCTTGTACCCGGCTGGACGTTCTGCGGAAGGAGGTCCTCGCATATAAGCATCTCGATGCGGAGAGCCGTAACGTCCACGTGGACTAGGCGAACGTTCCAAGCGACGGCGCATACGCTCAGGTGAGATACGCTCGGGCGAATCGCCGGGCACTCCGCTGCCATTGTCATAGCCACGACCCATGCTCCTAGAGTTGCGCACCAAGTTACCTCTGCCTGGAGAGCGAGACGCGCTGCGCTTCATATTGTGTATTTTAATAGTTATACGATCGAGTTCAGCTCCTTCTCGATGACTACTCATGAGCAGGAGCGACAGCAGCAATTACAATGGCCAATAAGTCGTGACAAAGTCTGCAAACATATGTAGTTACATATATGTATTGTGTTTTATTTATTTATGCAAGTAATAGGTACATATATGCAGAAACACTTATACATGCAAATGTATGTACATTTACGCAAAGTGAAAAAAAAAATGCGCTTCACACGCAAAAAGGAAAAATGGCGGCGTTTGACTGTGGCGTCAATGGAAAAATTTAACGTCAACTACAAAGCGTATATACCGCACTTTATATTATGTCATTAATAATGGAGAACCTTATTTACTTACCACTTGATAAATTTGTTGCCTTATTATTAATACACTTTCTCTAATAATTTAATAAGACCTACTACAGGAATTTCTACTTTCTTGCGGCTTGCAAATTCTGTATACGAAAAAAGAAATTGTGACTGTCATCAAGAGGATGACAGTGTGCGTTTTAGAAAGCCACCTCAAGGAAACTTTTGCTATACATCGATATGGAAATTGCGCGTTTTAAAATGTGGAATCGAAATATGTAAATGAGCTGCATATCATAAAATTATCGATAAATTTTAAGCGACCGCATCCATATGCACTTGTGTACAAGTAAAACATATGTACATACATATGTATGTCACCAATTCCCCTTAAATAGGTAAGGAAATTGTTTGTTTGTCAATTCCAACAACAATAAACTTATCTTACATTAGCTGTTTTTGATTTATATATTTGTACGCAACATCTGTTGCTTTGCTAGCGGCTCGCTCTCTCTCTCTCTCTCCCTAAAGCTCTACCTGCTCTCATCATGGTCTTTGTTCTGACTAATATAGAAGTGTTTAAGTGACAAATGTGTTTTCGTTTTTAAATTATTCAATTTGTGGCAATGGCAGCGAGTGGTAATAAGGACGTGGTAAATGATCAGGCCCGTTACGATCACTATCGTATATATAATGTGCAGTTTGATAATGAGGATCAAATAAACTTGTTCCAAAAACTGGAACAGCAAAGCGATAGTCTAACATTTATTGGTCATGCACGTGAAGTTGGACAAAAGTTGTCCATATTGGTGGCCGCTCATCGCGTAGCGGACTTTGCAGATTTGCTCACGACGTATAAACTAACGCATCGTGTTTTAGTAAGCGCAATAAATGTTCAGCAGCAATCGATATTCCCATAATCAAACACTATTTTTCTTTAGACGTATAATTTTCAGGAAAAGATTGATCATAATATGAGTGAAGTATTGCCGGAAAATGTAGATATTGGTAACTATGATTGGAAGCACTACTTTCACTTGAAGACCATTTACGCCTGGATGGATAATCTGGCTGCTAAGCACGCGGATAAAGTGAGAGTTGTGAACATCGGCGAGAGCACGCAGGGCAATGCCATCAAAGGACTTAAGCTAGGTAACAATCCAGCAAACAAATCAATCTTCATTGAGAGTGGCATACATGCGCGGGAATGGATTGCTCCAGCTACAGCTACTTATATCATCAATGAACTGCTCCATTCACAAGATGAGCGCGTCCAAGCGCTGGCCAAGAACTACAATTGGTTTGTGTTTCCCTGCGTAAATCCAGATGGTTATAAATACACATTTGAGCACGATCGTATGTGGCGTAAGAACCGCCAACTATTCGGTACCTGTCGCGGCGTAGATCTCAATCGAAACTATCCTGATCATTGGAATTCAACGGGCTCTAGCAGCGACCCTACGCGTTATGACTTTGCTGGACCCAGTGCCGGCAGTGAGCTCGAGACTCAACGTATAATGCGGTTTATAGGTGAACATGTTGAACAAGACCAAATCAAGACATACATTGCACTGCACTCCTACTCACAGATGCTTATGTTTCCTTTTGGCTACACCAAGAAGCATGTATCCAACTATGATGACTTGCAGGAGTTTGGCAAAAAGGCGGCAGCTGCCATCAAGATTGAGAGTGGACGTGACTATGTTAGCGGGAATCTTTACGAGACAATCTATCCCTCAAGTGGCGGCAGCATGGACTGGGCATATTCCGAAGCTCATATACCTATAGCATACACATTTGAGTTGCGTGGACCACCAGATAGTGAAGATCTCTTCATATTGCCCGCTGTGGAGATACAGCCAACAGCCAGTGAAGCGTTCACTGCCATTAGAACCATTGTGGAGGCTGCCGCTCTTAAGGGTTACTACAAGTAAACATTGCATGTTTTTGTGTGGAAAGATAGTGTCGTTTAACGTTTAGTGTTAAATTTCACGTAATTTCTCATGCGATATTATCTTTAAAAACATAAAACAATTGCTCTGCAGCTGCACGATAAGGACTATAAATAAGCTCCAATAAAAGCAACAGAAAAGTACATTGAAGTATTTGTTTTCGCTGGAATAGCGAGTTGCAGTTGTTAGTTAACAGATAACAAATCTTGCTTGCTTTATGAGCAGAATTTCTTGATAAAGATTTCAAAATAACCGCCATGCTCTGAACACATTGTAAGAAACTGCTATCCATGACAACGATTAAACACAATCGAAATTTTATTTGTATACTATCGATAGTGGCTCGATAGTCTGGCAGCCCTAATTAAAATCCAGCAAGATTTTTTTGTTAAACTCACATTTAAAAACTTTATTAAAACCGTATTAGTAACTTTTTTTGTTGTTATTAATAAAAGACGCAACTCTAGTTTGAAACGTGCATATGTACATACGTGTAAGGCGTTAAGGTAAGCAGGGCTCGAAAAAAAGCAAACCATAAGTGAAAGTCCCAGAAAAGGTACAAAAACCGAGAGATAGACAACGGTGAAAAAGAGTCTGAGAGAGAGAGAAAAACGATTTTTTCAGAGAACATACATACATATATGTACATATGTATGTACGTATTTTGCAGTGAATAACAAACGTAGACGTGGAAGCGCAGGGGGCTGAGAAACGGAAACTGTAACTGAGAAAACACAGCATAGCACAAGAAGAAGTTGGTAAGTATGTAGACTTACAGCAATATTTGCAATTTGGGTTTGATGAAACTTATTGTATTTTGCATGCACAATTGAAGTGGAAGTCGAAAAGCGTAGGGCGCACCAACAGTATCAAGTAAGAGTGCGTTAATAGTAAAAGAAGCGGTGCGAAAGCAAATAAAAATCCAAGACCGTCAAAATTCTCAGCTACAGTCAGAACCATACACTTCCGTACAGCACCGCCTGCGCCCTACTAGCACCACCCCCACCAACGGCAATCATGTTCGTCAATTCAATGACGTTCCGCGGTAATCCGGCTAATTACCATCAGCAGCAACCGGCGCTAAATCATCATACGCTTGCGGCGGCTGCAGCGCATCATCAGCAGCAACTGCATCATCATGCCGCTGCAGCCGCCACGGGGCATTTGGGGCACGGGCACGGGGTTGGTGCTGGACATGCAGCTAGCAACCATTTAGCTGCCGCAGCGGTACTGGGACGCCATGGTCATGGACACACTACAAGTGCATCGCATGGTAACGGCGCTGCTTTG
Organism: Drosophila busckii; assembly: GCF_011750605.1. Taxonomy (NCBI): domain Eukaryota; kingdom Metazoa; phylum Arthropoda; class Insecta; order Diptera; family Drosophilidae; genus Drosophila; species Drosophila busckii. The sequence continues at coordinate 134,902 of NC_046605.1, read as the reverse complement.
CCTAGCGGCAGCAGCGGGGGCAGTGGCAATAGCAATAATTCGCCGGACAGCGGCAAAATCTACATCAAGAATCTGGAGCGTTCCATTGACAACAAGGCGGTCTATGAAACATTCTCAGTGTTTGGCAACATACTCAACTGCAATGTAGCGAAGGATGAAGACGGCAATTCGCGTGGCTACGGCTTTGTGCATTTTGACACTGAGGACGCCGCTCGGGCTGCCATTGAAAAGGTTAACGGAGTGCTGTGCAACAATCAGAAGGTGCACGTGGTTAAGTTTATACCGCGACGTGATCGGGAGCAGGAGAAGGCGACCCATTTCAAAAATTTGTATGTGAAGAATCTAAGCGAGGAATTCACCGAACAGCATTTGCGCGAAATGTTTGAACCCTATGGACGAATTACCAGTCACAAGGTGCGTACCCCATCCACTAACATTTCACCCACTCATTTCGGTGAGAGAGTGAGAGCGTGAAAGTGTGAGAGAGTGCTACGCCATGTGGCACAATTTCTATGAAGCTCTTAAATGGCACTTTAGAGGTTTCAATGCGCATGCTCGTCAATAGTGTTGACAACTTGATTGACATAAAAACTATGAACATCTAGGATTTTTCACTTTTAATTCGATTTATCAACATTAACAGTTAATGCTGGATGAAGAGGGACGTTCGCGTCGTTTTGGCTTTGTGGCTTTTGAAAACCCACAGTCGGCGCTGGCCGCCGTAATTGGACTGCACGGTAAGCAGCTGGGCGACAACAAGTTCTTGTACGTGGCCCGTGCCCTGAGCAAGGCTGAGCGACAGCAGGAGATCAATCGTAAGCTAGAGGAGCGTAAGCGTCAAAAGGCCGGACAGATATTCTACTATTAGGATAGCTTTCTTTGTAGAATTGGTATTTTTTATGTTTGTGCACATACACACATACAAAGAAACAACAATACATACAAAACTATACAAACTTAGCTATTTAACAACAAAAAATTAAATTTTGTGCAAACTTGAAGCAAAGAATATGAAAAAAATTACACGAAATGCAATGATTTATTACATTTGAGAAACGTAAATAATGCATATTTACACTGAGAGAAATTCAGTTAAGAAAAAAAAATAAAGCAAATTAATTAATAACAATTAATGCACGCAAATTACGAACACATACACGCGCTGTAGTCTTTAAAGCGCTTATAATAATAGAAATAATAATAATACATTACAAATAATACTCAAGACACACACACACACATATATACACAAAAAACCATTTTAAACGAAATTGAGCGCAAGCTTGATTAGCAAGCAAAAAGTATTACAACTTTTAGCAATTACAAAACATTTTTGTAATATACAATATACATATAGTATATTGTAAATTGTTTCAACGTAGTCGACAGAAGAAGAAATAACAAAAACAATTTGTATTACATTCGAAGCAAAACAAAAAAATTAATTATTATACAAGATTATAAAAAATGTTTGAAAAATGAATAACTTTTTAGCAAAGTCAGCGTGTAGCAAGCTCGCGAAATTTACACAATAAATAAGCAAAAACAAAGCACATAATTTAAGATTATTGAGCTTAATTTAAAAAAAAACACGCCGGCTGCCTCGCTCCCGCCCTAAACTACAAAAATGCTTAAAATTTGTATAGTTAATGAAAAAACAAGGCAAAATAATAGTTATTACAAAGTGAAAGGAAAAACGGAGTAACTCACAAAACATATTTATTAAAACAAATAACAAATTGTTTTTTTTTTAGTTTGACTTATAGTTTAAAAACAAAACAATATGTGCTACAATGAATATTATTTACAGAACATTGGTAGTATTAGTATATATACACACACAGACATGCAATATGAATTTAGTAAACAAAGCAAAATGTACAAAAAACAATTTTTTCGTTTGCAAAGCAAATGCAATGTATTTTTTATCATTAAATGTAAAATTAAAAAAACGCAAAAAATAAAACTAAAAAAGAAAACCTAATTGCTTTTGCAGAATTTCAAAACTAAAAAGTAAATCCTTGAAAAAATATAAATATATAACCTTTTATAGTACTAAATTTTTAGCGTGTAGGAAGCGTTAATGCAAAAAAAAAAAAAAAAATTCAAATTATTTAAAGAAAAATATATATATACCTATATATTCAACTATTTCTTTTGCCTCACAGACGAACATTTACTGCAATTTCATATAAGAAAAACACAAAACAAGATCCTAATTACATATAATTATAAACATATTAAACTACTATAAAACGAAAAAATGATAAAAATCCCAGATAAGAAATTTGAATAAAAATGCTTTTGCAAAAAGTGTTTAAAAATTTGAGCTGAATGAATGGTTTTCTTTTTAATTGTCGTTATAATTTTTGAACAACACCTTAATCTTATTCTTATTACAAATTAATTTTTATTACAACGCAAAATATAGATATATATAATTTGAATATCACGTTTGGCTGATCTGAGTTATTCTTATGTTCTTAATACTGATTTGGAAGTTCTCGCAATGTACAGCAACATCAACATGACAATTATTGTATCAAACGAGCATAGTGTATGTTATTTGTTTTTAAATCATATCTGTATACTCGAACATAACGGTGTATAGAACATCCGATTTTATTTCGCTAAGGTACAATCTTTCAAGGTTTGAAATTTACCTACTTCTAGCTTTCAGTTTTATACTCAGTCTTATACTTTTTTTATAATAATTTTTAACAGCAATACAATACTAATCTTTGTTATATGAGTGCAAATTATAAATAAATCTCAATTGTTTTACATTTTATTGCCAATTGAAGGCACTTGAAAAAAATAGGAACTCAGAAACGGAAAGGAACCCAAAAAGTTCCGTTACGGCGCCAAGAAAATCAAAATATGCCATATTTTTGGCTATAAGCATTTCCGATTATTCCATATCTAGCCAAAAATAAGCTAAAATGCCAGCGCGCCACGCGCCATATGCACTAGCTAAATTACACACTGTCATCTTTATATAAAGTTTCATTTTCATTAAAAAAAAAAAGAAAAGAAATTGCAAAATTAAAATTGCAAGCATGGCCGAGTTGGATGATTTTTTTGCGAAAAAGGATAAGAAAAAGTCTAAAGCAAAGGGCAAATTTGTGACAGCCGACGAGTTGGTGAAGAACCTCGAAGAATGCACGAAACGTGAGGTGTTAAAACCAAAAAAACCTGATGTCGCTGTCTCGACAACTTCGACAGTGGCTGGCAGCGTGGCAGAAGGCAGCGCCGAAAACGAGAGCAACAGCCGGGCAGCGGATAATAATCAAACGGAAGTAAGTACATTGGGTAAATTTAAGTTGTAAAAAATTTAATTTGCTCATAAATAGCAGCGCGTTGAGGAAGAGGAGTGGAAAGAGTTTGAGCAGGAGCAGCGCAAGGACTACAGCGGTCTGAAGATTGGCCAACTGAATTTAAGCGAAAAGCAGCAGCAGCAGCAACAACAACAGCAGTCCGATGATATGTATGATGATGATGATGAGGACAGTGACGATGCGGAGGCAAGCGGCAAGCGCGGCGAGCTCGGTCCCTGGAAGAAACTCATTCCCGCCGAAGAGGTGACGCAGATACCGGTACCGCTCGAGACGGAACCAAAGTCATCGTCGAAAGTATACATTTCACCCGCGTTACGTTATAGTGTAAGCACTTAAATCATTATGGCATTTACATGCAGACACTTGGACTTTGTGCTTTTCAATTTGCAGCAAGCTGGCAGCGGAGCTGGCGGCGTAGGCGGCGGTGGCGGTGGCTTGCGTACGCGACGCGCTGCACCAGATATCACAAACACCGAGTTCTTTCCAACGCTGAACGCCGCACGTCCGGAGGAGCAGCGTAAGAAGAAAAATGAACCCGCCTTTGAGGAAGTGCGACATGGCGGTCGCTTCCAACGTGTACAGGAAACAACTGCAGTGCCTGTGGCGGCCACCAACCGATTCCAATCGCTTGACGATGAGGTCGACAGCTAGACAACATAACAAAACATAAAAACACAACAATTTATTATCTACAGTTGCCACACACTGCTCGTTGCGTGCTTTGCTGCTCCTACGTACGCATGCATTAAGTAAACATTTTCTAGGCTTTTGGAACAATCTTTAACACAAACTCAGATGAGACAAATTATTGTTTATTTCGGTTTGCATTTCTTATATTTCTTTTTGAATTTAATATGGAATCAATGTAACAGTTTATGAATAATAGCCATGCGTTGAATATCCGTGTATAAACAAATTTAATTCTCAAACAGATCCTCAGGTCGGCTGTCCGCATAACTGTAAAAGCAGTGAGTATCAATAGTTTAAATCAGCTTTAGCTGGCAAACTTGGATCGCGCACTGACCTCTCGCTATATGCCTGCTCCTCCGTATTGTGGTAAGAGCTCAGTAACGGCTTTTCTAACAACCGTTCCGGATACTTTCGTATCAAATACAACCAGCATTGAAATTGGCTAGAAAATTCGTAAAATTTGATAAAAACAACTTTGTTACTGTGTTTAAGAGCTTACTTATTTTGTTCCGTTACTATAGTCTGCTGTTCGCGATCATAATAGTTGGGATATTCCTCCAGCTCATCCAATTTGGAGAACATTAGTTCATCCACATCGTAGATCTCACCCTCTATATGGTGTCCTACGCCGGGTTTGTTCAACAAAAAGGGTATATTATAGCGCGTCCCAATGACCAACGGAAATTTTATCAAGGTACTGCCCTTGGCAACAAATCTGGATACGCCATTCTCTTTATTTGTTAACCAATGGTGATTAGGTTCGTTCCTCTTTAGCGTTCCATAGACAAATACACGTTTCAGTTGATGTGATAAGCTAGCACTCATGTTAATTGTAAAAAAAAAAAAAAACTAAAAATATAATAGGCCGTTGTCACTGCGTGTTAATAATTATCACTTAATTATTTAACATTGTTATTTTGCCATTCACTGTTCAGCGATTGAGTAGCCCATACAATATCAGCCTATGTTAATTAACAGTGCTGCTCCTCACTCGTCAAATGTTATATTTAGTTATTTATAAGTAACAATGATTGCTTCTCTTATTGCATGGCATTTTGTTTATTTTATCCAAACTTACAAAATTACAAACTACATAGTGTAATATATCATTTAAGTAATTGCATATCATGCACATATGTATGCATGTACATATTATTATCAACTTATACTTTCTATAAATGCAGCTACCGTTAAGTTATAAAATAATTGGAGGCGTATAGTTTAGTTTTGAGCCTCATAGCTAAGATCGTCCTGTGCAGGATGCTTGTGCGTGCGTCGATGGCGCATAATATAAGGATGCGTTGAGCTATTCTCATAGCTGGACAAATATGGCAATGAGAGCAATTTTTCCGGGTACTTTTGGAGCATATAAACCCAACACGGCACAGTACTATGAAAAGAAAATATAAATAAATATTTGCACATTATTTTCTGTTATGATTTTGCACTTACCCCTCACCAACGCCAATGTTCATATCCTGTATTTCTCGCGTATAAATATCCTGGCAATCCTCTAGAGTGTCCAGGGAGTTGAGCATGCGATTGTCCACCTCATAGATCTCACCTGTTACATAATAGCCCACGCCCGGCTTATTCAATAGAAATGGAATGTTATAGCGTGTGGCAATCACAAGCGGCATCTTTTGTGTGGTTGTTGCTTTGCACCAAAAGTTGGCATAACCATTGCCGCTGCTGGCCAAGATAGAGTTGCTTGGCTGTCCGTACTTGAGAGCGCCGCAAACAAACAGTTTGCTCAACGCAGAAGTAGCCTTCTGCAAAAAAAGGATAATGTAATTTTAACAGTCATGAGACATATCCTTATCAGATTTATGTTATTCAAAAATTTTCCATACTCTGCGTGATAAGCTTCACGCCCACCTAAAATAACAACCGTTTATTTTTAGATCGCTTTTTTTTGCTAACTAAACAAGTTGAGCCGAAAGCTCGCTCGTGTCGGCATAAATACAGACATACCCAATACATACATATATGTATTTACTTATGTAGTATGTGTGCATGTTTAGAGCTTAATGCAGTAACCGGTTTTTTGCATTCACCGTTTATTTAATTAACCCAACGTTTGGCTCTTTTATTATTGTTGTTAACACGCACTCGCACAAATGTATGTATGTATGTACATGCTTGTATTTTGAATTTGATTGCGGCACTAAACTGCGCATCACAAAAATTCTATGTACATACATATGTACATATACATTTGTATGTATATGGATAAGTTTGATTATAATTACTTAAATAACGCTAATTAATAAAATAAATAATTTCGACACGTCAAGTGTAAATTTTTTGAAGTTTTTACATATACATTCATACATATGTATGATATGTGTGACATTTATGCATATACATACATACATATATACATATGTATTTAGTTGCATTTTAACATTCATGTTAGGCGTTACATAATTTTTAGCGTAGACACACACACGTACATACATATGTATGTACGTATAAATAAGAACAGAAATGTTAACAAATTGTCAGCATCCGCCTTGTTTATGATTAAAGTGATTGATAATATACATAATTATTTAGTGCAAGCAATTACATATTTCCCACGCTTAGACAGCGCTGCCAACTTGCTAAAGGATGTACAATGTCACTTACCCTAATTTGACCCATTTCGTTTCTTTTTGTTAAGCACAACACGCTTTATTTAAAATTAATTAAAATTGCAAAATGTACTTGGAGAGAGACTTTTAAGAAAGGACAGGCGCTAGAGTACGCCAAGTGCTTTAAATTTCCAACAGGAAAACGTTACCGCACAAGTGAACAGCAAAACTCCAACTGAAAGGGGGCTGTCGTTTTGAAGAATAACAACAGCAAGGTTGGGGAGCGGGGAGAACTCAAATAAAACACGCCACACACACGCGCGGCTTTTTCTCGCTCTTTTTTATGTGTGAGCAATAGAAAGACACGTTAAGAAAGCACATTCATACATACATACATACATATTACATTCAAGATAAACGCATATTTAAATTCATATTTTGCGTGTGTATTGGTTTTAGATTTAGGTATAACATGGATGTTTGATAAGCCTCTTTTAATGAGAGTGTTAAACAGGCCCCTCTAAAATTAAAAGCAACGTAAATTTTAGAGCGACGCCACTGTAGCACACGTACGCACGACATTTGTTTTGGTTGCGCTTGCTCTCGCTTTGTTTTGCTTTTTATTTTTAAGCAGCAACTTGTTGAATGCGTTTTTGTAGATAAAATTCTTTATAATCGTTAGGTTATTTTCAGCGTCAAACGCATAAAAATGAAACCATTGTGTTTATAAACAATAATAAATTTGTTATTTACTTTTTTCTATAATGCAAAAAACGTGCGGCTCTCTTACTCTCTTATTTACTCACACTCTCACGGCTCAAATCAGCTGTTAATTTAAATACTCAGCCATGAAGTATTTAACATTAACATGCATATAGCTAACATAACCCTGTCGTTCTCAAAATCCACGACGGTATCGCTGTACTCTTCTTCTGACCGCTTCTGGTATTGCTGCCCTAGGAACTCACTGTGCAAAAATCCCGGGGGAATTCCTCGAGTCGGAGGAATTTCGGAGGCGTCGTGGATTAATCCATGAGGATCCACGGTGAATCGTACGTTACTTTCATTTTTCATTTTTGTGTATTATAACTTATAATATATGTAAGTTGGTTAATGTTTTGTACAGATACCATTCCAAGTATAATGAGAATGTTTATGGCGACAAGCGCACATATTTGGTGAAAAACAAAACGCACGCGGCCCGCAGTTGCTGTACAAAGAATAGTTAACATTTTTTAACCGTTCACAATATTATATTTTGTAAAACTTACTGTTCGCAAATGGGCATACACATTTGGCCATGCAACAGCGTGGATTGCAATTGATAGCCGGAAGCGCATATGCAGGCTCCATTGTAGTCGCAGTGACCATTTAAGCAGCGACTGTAAGGAAGTTTATTTCAAATAATAGTTTAAAGAGATTACTTAAACATTTACCCGCCACATAGATCCAATAGGCGTGGAGAGCGGTGCTGACACCGGCGAGACACTGCATCAAAGTAGTAATGTTTGTGCCACCGACAGATGCACAATTCCGGTCCAGCACAGTAGCCCCCGGCCTCCTTGCAGCCTGGTACGCAGTCAGTAGCGCAAATAACGCCATCAGCTTTGCTAGATGCGTATTGGTGGTCACAAGGACACGTGCCGTTCTCAAAACAAATCCCACGGAGACAAACAATATGACAGCGACGTACACACTGACGCGTATTGACAATAAGCATTTCATAGTCGGAGCAAATGGGCGGTGGTTCATTTAAGTCCCTGTAGCCGTAGCCATAATAAGCACAAGCTGGCACAAGTAGCAGCGAAAAGAGCAGCACCGATCGACTTTGTGGCAGCATCTTTGGGCATCTGCTGAATGATTACTATAGATTACGCATTGAGCCGGCATAGTTAATATTAAATGAGAGTGAAAGTATATTTGCGTAATTGGTTTTGCTCAGTCACGTTCAGACCGATCTAAAATTAAATGTAAACATAAGATGATGCAACTCTGGTCCCCATTTCCAAGAGCGGCGCCAACTGATAAGCTGAGAGCGAGAGCGTAGACATGCAACATGTATGAGAGAGCGTAGCTCCATTTTGGGGAGAATATTGGGATTGTCTGGATTGCTGCCCTTCTCCTCTCCATCTTTTCTGATTTTTAACACACATCTGGTCTGTGCGCTTCACAAACTGTATTCAATGCGCGGCATTCATTCGGTCTTCCTTTTGTGACTGCTGTGCGAATAAGCGAACGCCTGCGCAACAGACAGATGTTGCAAAAAACGAGAAAAAAGAAACAAAAGAAAATAATATGATCTAAAAGAAAAACTACTAGAAAATAAATTACAAAGGCCGTGCATAAAAAAAGAAAACGTCGACGCAACAAAGTTACACACATATGCTTGTGTGTGTGTGCGTGCTTTTGGAGGGGTGAATGAATAACACAAAACAGACTACAAAATATAAACAGCAAAAGCATAATAAAATAAACAAAACCATATAGAGCGAGAGCGAAAGAGCTGTTGGTCAGCTGAAAGGAAGTGCCATAGCCATTGCTAGAAATAAATAAAACACTATTATTGGTGGTGCGTGTATGTGGTATGTTATGTTGAGTCGTGGGTGTGGAACGAAAGGCCCTCCAGAGAAAATTCACAGACAATTATGCGCTTGCCAAGTGCTGACGTTTCTTAATTGGCATGTGCTCTAATCAACACTAAACTTCAATAAAGATACTAAAACTGCAAAGATGTGCTACGTTATCATCACAAGCGTCAGTCTAGTCTGGTTTCTCTGCACGCTCATTGCTGACATGTTGGTGGCTGTGGCTCTGGTCACACCCAAATGGCTAATTGCGCCGCCCACTGCTGCTGCCACACCCTTGGAGCGTGCGCCTAGCGTAGGCATTTACACCCGCTGCAAACATATGCTGGAGCGCGGCTATCATTGTGGTCGGTTCGATCTGGATGGGTTTGCCACCGAGGGGAGTGTTTATCCCGCCGAATGGAAGGCAGCGATGTTTTTCATGTCGCTCGGATTGATGTTGCTCTCCATAACAGTTGGAGCAACGCTGCTGAGCTGTTGTCGACAAGCACTATGGGGCAAAAGCCTGCATAATCTTACTGCCTGTGCGCAGGTTCTTGCAGGTAAGCTACAAACAGATCTGCTGTTTTTCTAAAGGAAATCCTAAAAATAATGTTGCTCACTTCTTAATCATTTCAGGGATTTCAGTTATGCTGGCACTCTTTTTGCATCCCTTAGGCTGGCGCGCTACAAGAGTTCAACGCTTGTGTGGTGTGGAGGCAGAGCCCTTTTATCCCGCCGATTGCAGCATAGGTAATACGATTCATAATATATTTAACTTTAACTTTAATTAACTGTTGACTCTTGTTCAGGTATTTCTTTTTATTGTGGACTGGCTGGATTACTGCTTACCTTTGCTGCCGCTGGCATTAGTCTCAAGGCAGAGTCCTCGAATATGCGCACTAGGGTGCGTCGTTTGGTTGAAGGCGGTAGTAAGCTCGTCTGCATTCCATAGAGACAACTTTAATATTCAGCAGCTTTGAGGCCAATACAAATTATGTACATCGCCACTTAATTTAATTTTTTTTGCATAAAAATGTAAACTAAACTATAACTAACATAACCTTTCTTTATATAGAGCGCTTCGCGCTGCTGGGTGGTTATCTCACTTTCGTTTGCCTTTGCCTTTGGCTGGCGGCTTGCCTTCTACATCTGGTTTGGACTTGGGTATATAGACGCCATGATTGGTTTTCTTTAGATGAGCAAAAAGTTTGTTTTTGGATTCAAAGCTTAGTTTGCAAGTGACGCAAACATGTTGAGTAAGTGTTTCCTCATCACCACTTATTAACGCCGCTGATGGCTTGGTCTGCTTCTCTATTTTTGGCTCCAGAGCACTATTAACTCCCTCTGCAACTTTCCCTTTATTGCTGGGGCTGGTCTTTTTGCTTTTTGTTTTCTTGGTAGACTTTTTGCTATTACTCCAATCATCATTTTCCTCTGATTTGCTGGGACTTTCGGTCAGATGTTCAGCTGCCGTTTCCTCATCGCTGCTATCAAACCTGATTTGGGCTGCTGGTTTCTTCGACTTTTTGTTTTTTTTGTTACGCTTACTGCCTTGCTGCAGTGGTTCTTCAGCAACATCCTCTTCCTCGGGTGATACGTTAATATCCAAGTGAGCTATATCAGGCTCATCACTTTGCTTGTTAAACTCTTCCTCCTCCGTAGTCATTTGCTGACGCAGTCGCTCCACATTTTCGCGGTGCTTTTTACTTTCCTCGTGATTAGCGCGCGCTTTTGCGTTCTTAAAGCTCTTGTTGCACGCCACACAGTAGAGATCATCCACATATTCTATGTCGCTTGGCGTCCCATCAGCCTCAGTTTCTGAGTCATAGTCATCAAGGTCATCTTCTTCCTGTGACTCGTCTTCGTCTGTATATTCGTCTGTTTCACTGTCATATTGCTGTTCAAGCTGACGCAGCTGCTCCTCGTAGCCATCATTCATCTCTTTGTTAGCCCGCACCTCTGCCAACTGCTGCTGACGCTGACGCAGCTGCTCCTGACGCTTTTCTTGTTGCTTCAGGCGATTTGCCTCAGCGCGATCCTCCAGCACGCGTCTATAAGCCTGCACACGACGATCTCGCTTGCGGACGAAGCTTACCAAATTACGAACCTGCAATTAATATACATTAATAAAGTGCCTTTTAACTGAATCCATGGCCACTGATACCTCATCATTGCGTTCTTTGCGTGCGTTTTGCACAATTTTCTTCATTTCCTTTTCCACTTTGCGCAATATAAAGCGCTCCTTGATGTCGCGCACGTCGTAGGGACACAACCACTCGTAGGTCTTTCTGGTGCTATACGCCTGCCAATAGGCGTAAAAAGGCGCCACGACCTCTTCGTAATTACTTTCAGCATTGCCAAACTGTGGTGCGCCTCGTTCTTCATCGCTATCAGCAAACTCCATATCCTCGGCCGCAATTTTGTTAAAAACATCACGGTATACGGTGTAGAAGCCTTGCGTATCATTTCCAAAGCCTTTGTAGCAGCTACTGGTAAAGAATTGGAACACATCCAGACAATTCTCTGAGTATTCCGAATTTTTTCCTCGCAATATCTGCTCGCGATGATTGTCATACCAAGCGCGCTCCTGTGCATCCGACAACACATCATACGCCTGCTGTATATGCTGAAACCGTTCCTTTGCCTCAACCTCCTAATACATTCATACATTGATAATAAAATGGTTTTTAATGTTTTTCAAAGCGTTTCAAGCAGCTGATCAAACATAGTGTGGATTTTTAGCACTTTTCAAAACCGCGGACATACCTGATTTTTGTCTGGATGCCACTTAAGAGCCAATTTCCTGTACGCTGCCTTGATATCCTTTTCATTGGAGTCGCGTGTCACTCCCAGTTCTTCGTAATAGCAACGCATATTAAAATTTTCGACTTTACCACCATTTACAGAAAATGTTGTAATAATAACAAAAAAAAATTTTGGCAACAATGTGGCGCACTAGAGATGGTCAGTAAAATTTAGATATATTAAAATATCGATAACAATAATAAACTATGAAGTTATCGATGTTTATGGGTTTTGGGTGTCTTATAAAAAAAGGTTACATAATTATAATGTATAAAAGTTAAGTACAAGGGTAGAGCACTTGTTACATTTTATTTTAACTGATTTACAAAATATAAATATTTTATTCTGTGTTTAGTTATATCGCTCAATCGATTAATTCGAATCGACTGACTGATTTTGTATACCATTTATCAACACTCCTTTTATAAATATTTAAATATTATTATATCTTGCTCTATCATTTTGCTTTTTAATTACATTGCTCATTATTATCTCTTAAAATTTTCTATATTTCCTACTGCATACCATTCAATTACATTCTATTATTTTATTGTATTTGCTGCCAAATTTAAAAGTGGTGTCTGCGCATTCCGTTAGAAGCTTTTTTCCTGTCAATAAGGACAGACGCGCCCGCGCCGTTAAATATTTTTACCGCGAATCCCGATACTAGCGCATACCCATACATTTTTTTACTATACATACATATGTACTTTCATTTCCAAGAAGAATCAGTGTAAAAATGTGAAATTCAACGCTATAACTGTGCAGCCCTATGTATAATAGGCAACGTTTCCGCTTCTTAACTGATTTTTGTACGCAAACTTTTAAAAATACTTTAAATAAAAAAGAGACTGAAAAATATATGTATATGTGTGAATTAACATGTATGTATATCTATCGTAATAAGTACAAGTACGTATGTATTTAATAAAGCCCAATCATTAAAGTAACAAATCAAAATAATAGCGAGAACAATGGAAAATAGCTTAACATAAAAATTTACAGTTACGTCGAATTCACAATCAAAGCTACGCTCATTTCCGTATATGTTAAGGGTGACAGACAACTCATACACATACATACATATAGACGCACACACACATAACGTTGAGCAACTTGATGGTATAATAGCGGGAGCTTGGAGTTAAGTCCTTAAAGCGAGCATCTCTACTGCCTTTAAACAACCCCCAATGCATATTTATGTATATAGTGTTTGTATGTTGTGTGCCTGTCTGTCTGACAAACGTCAACAAAAAATAAACAAACTACCGTTGCGTCTATCGGTGTGCTTATGATTGTGTTAGTATTCAAACACACATACTTACGTGTAGGAGAAGCCCTTTTTAGCCTGCTAACAATAAAAACAGGCGTAAAAGTCATGAGGCAGCATGCGAATAAGATAATTTCGCAAGGAATGCCAGGACACCCATATACATACACACATACATATATATAAAATACACAACAGTTTCACAAACTATAGAAATTATGGGCGGCTTTTGTGCCTGCTATAAATGGATTTTCTTATCAACGCAAAGTGGACCCCAGAAAGCAGTTTAAAAAGCAAAAAGATTCACCGACAGTTGTTACGTATACATACATATATATACACATTTCATCCGGCAGTGTTGCTTTTTTTGTAGTTGTGCACTTACGAGAAAATTCAGTTCACGTTCCACCCAATTCTCCATTTAACAATATAATTATATAAGATTAAAACAATTTGAAAAATCCTTCGAGTTCTGTTAATGCTCAGCATTTTATACATTCCATTTTGCTTGTCGGGCTTCATTCACACTCGGACTAGAAGTAATTCAAGGATACGACCAATTTTGGAATACACTTACATATATTTATAACTGATTATTGAGTTGTCTATAATTATTGAATGCTTTGCTTTCACAGAACTCATAAGAGCCTAAATCCGTCCACTTATAAATTTGGAAACTGAAGTTGGTCTCAAAATGTTTGGCTCTAAGCTGCGATCCTGGATGGAGACACACATTGTGCGTCCACGTAAGAAGACCAATAAGCACAAACAGTCGCAGTCCGAGGCAAGTATCGTTATAACAGGACATGGTCATACGAAAAAGGCTGGGACTTTGCCGCAGTGCAGCAATTTGAAGTCGACAACGAGTCCGGTATTGAACAGCAGCAGCGGCAGTCACAGCATTGCAAGTCCTGTCAGACGACGCGAAGTCTCACCCATACAATGCCATGTAAGTTATTTTCGATATACATATGTATATAGATTTGTATGTAAAAGTGTATATATATAGTATATATATATATATATATTATACACATGTACTTACTGTAATTGTTCTTTATATAGACACCCAGTCGTTATGGCTGGCAGTCACCGGATCATGAGACTATCACATCGCCCAAGTCAGATCATCTTTTGAATGCGCCGCAGCATCGCTATCAACGCCAATTGACCACGCCCACACCACCGTTGCCTCCAACGCCGCAGCCTGCGCCACCACTAAGCGGTAGTTCAAGCGCAGATAAGTCACCGTTGCGGGTCAATTGCAGCTCCTCCAGCATATCCTCTCTGTCCTGGTCTACGGGCTCAAAGGAACCAAGTAAGCAGCTTAGTTACCAAGCTCCCGCCGAGGAGGAGGTCGAGTATGAAGAAGTGGGTACACTGTTGTTGCGTCCAAAACCGCCTCTGAAGGATTATCAGCGTCCCAGATCAGAGAATATAAACAGCCTGCAGCTGATCTATGATGTGGAGTCAGAGTCGCGTGCACAGCATGTTCATTATGGTCGCCTGCTGCCCTCCAAGTTGGCCGCAGTGCACCTAGGCGCGTCGGATGAGTGTCTCCCGATGGCAAATCCTGGTCAGCAGCTGCGTCTGCGTGCACCTCGCCCACTGCCGCGTGCAAATAATTTTCTGCCTGGTCCACGACCTCACACCTTATCCTCACCAGAGAGCGCATATTCCACGGGCTACTCCACCGACGGCAACTCACCCTGCGCTGTTAGTTCTAATCCGCCAGCGCCAGAGTACTACATCAACATGCGAACGGGTACACATTACTTTCCAAGTCGTGCCACCAATTCTTACAAATTTGGATTGAATCGCATAGAGGAGATGTCGCCTATGGAACCGCTCCCGCCTAAAGGCAGTTTTGCCAACAGTCTGGAGCCGCAGCCAAGTCCCCTGACGCTGTATGAATGTGAGTACATGCAACACGTGCCACAGATATACATATTACTCAACTTGAATTTCTTTGTAGCGCCCTCGCCGAGACAACGCTCGAGAATACGTACGAATCCATGGTATAATACGGCAGAGCATGCACAGCTACGTTTGGAGTTGGATGCAGCAAGCAGCAGCTCGACAAACTCTTCACAATTTAAGTGCCACCAAGAGTTGAGACCGGCAACAACAACAACAAATGCTTTGGGTACTCCGAAAAAGTTAGCAGTGAGCGTGGGCGTTGACTCTGAGTGCTCATCATCCTCGACTGAAGTGGAAAATATACATGCGGCGCATACTGTGAAGCGACGTCAAATTCAGTCGCAATCGCAGTCGACTTCGCAGCAACAACAACACCAGGAGAGCTTTTTAGTTCTTAGCGATGATGAAGCCACACTCAACGAAATGATTGGCAAGTTTGACGAGAGCTATGTCTATGAAAAGGAGACTGACATACTCAGGTGAGTACTTTCGCTCTCTTAATTGCTTGGAGTTACTTATTTCTGTATTCACAGCAGTGATTCGGATCCCACGGACTGCGCCTCCGAGCTTGACACGGGTCAGGATGCGGGCGATGAATGCGACACAGATGAGCTGCTGGATATTGATTTTATAGACACCTCCTCTATGAATGAGGTTTTACTAGAGCGGCACGAACTACATCGTAATCTTGGCAGCTGCCACTACTATCCACAGCCCAGTCCAGGCATCTTGCGTCGCGCCTCGACACGCTCCTCGCGCCGTAAAAATGCTTCAGAGCTGCCCCAGCCGGAGAATGGAAGTGGCAGTGGACAGCTACTTCGGCGTCGCAAACGTTTCCTCAAAACCCGCAAGAAGAATTGCGAACAACGCGAGCGAGGACGAGAAAGAGAAAGGAGCGCACTGTGTTCGTCGCTGCAAGAGCCCCGTGGCTCGAGAAGCGTGGGCGGTACACCAGTCTGTTTGCGACGCCAGCTGTTGGGCTGCAAAGAACGGTAATGAATATACATATATAATACGTCTATATGATATTCATATATATTTCATATCAGAAATGTAACATCTTTAATTTTAATCTTTAATGCCCTCGGAGCATTTAATAATTAATGATATACATATTTATATTTCGGGAGACAGCGTTTTTTATGTAAAAATATCACCTGAGACTAACATAATATAAATTATTTACCAGCATCTACAAAACTTCACCCTTGTCGAATCGCTCAAATTCATTAATCTTTGGCAACATAACGGAGAGACACTTCATGACTATTGCCGAAAGCGAGAAGGCGCTGCTCAAGGCCGACTTAGAGGCGGATATAAAGTACAAGCAGCTCATAATGGAGGCCGAATCGCTACTGGAGTCGCTTAAAAACAGTCTTCAAAGGTAAGCATAGTTTACGAATTACTAGGCAGCAGAATTATTTTATCCTACTCGTAGCATACCGAGGGACACGCCTGTGTCTAGTCCGAGACGTATTAATCCGCTGGCTAACAAGCGGGTGGAGATGCTCAAGCACAGCGAAGTGGAGGCCAAGAAGCAAGTGCCACCAACACCTCCTCTGGAGAACGAGTTAGCCGCCGCTATAAACAAACGCATTGAGCTACTGAAATTTGAGACTGCCTCGCCGCCCAATAGTCCCAAACTGGGACGCTGCAGTCCGCGCAAGACGCACCTGACCAACTTCATGAATCAGAATACACCGCCAGAGATGCCGTCACGCAAGCATTCAATGCCAACGCCTGCACCACTCTCGCCTAAGCTACAGCTCAATGGGCGCTACTTGGGAAGTCCCAGGCATATGCATCGAACGGCTGCGCTGTTCCTGCTTCATGCGGAGGAGGAAGAAGAGTGCATTGCCGTGGAACAACAGTTCAGCGAGGATGTCACCAATCATAACTATTTGAAACCGGAACAACTACACAACAACTTGGACTACAACAATCGCAATGTGCTCGGCACTGCACAGGTACCGACTATGCCCCAGGCTCAAGATAACTTCTACTGTCCACATAGTGAGCCACTCAAGCGTAAAGTATATAAGGGCAGCTCTTCCTTCGAGCGCATTAAAAAAACATTCGATTTTCAGCTGGGTAAGAGATTTACAGAGAACTTGAATACAGTTCAAAATAGCAAAATATCTACCTGAATTTTTCAATTCTGCCCGTAACATGGGCTAAAATCAATCAAATTTGACGTCTATATGTAAACTTTTATTTTTCATGCATTTTTTATCAATCTGATTATAATTTTCTAAGCCTTTGATATATTAAAACTTAATTTTCAATTTCCTATATTTTGAAAAAAGTTTTCCAACTTTCGAAATATATTTATTTATGGTGCTCTTAGTTATACTATAATAGTTTTAGTCCATCTTTCTCCATTAAACGCTTTGCTTTATCTGTTGAACATTTAGATAACAAGTTTTTAATTAATTAAAAATTTTTTAATGCAGATATGAATGAACGTGCCAAGTCGCCTGGGCTTTCCAATAAACGTCAGCAAAGTAAGCTAAGGGCTTCCGTCTCGGCCAAAAGTTCCATGCAGGATGTTACAACGCTGGATACTCATGAAGCAAACAGCAATAAACAGCAACTAATTGTAAGCACTATAGTGCAGTTAAAGCGCAGTCTCGAGCATCAAAGCTATGAACTAAGCGGACTAACTGAGGAATAGACATTTATATAAGTATACATACATATGTACTAAGATTTATAAATTTTAGATTAGTAGAGAATGCAAGAAGAGCAACTCAATCGACTGACTGTTTATTCAAATTAAGGCTAAAAACTAATGAGAAAAGTCCAGTAAATAATCCCTCAGACTTAAACGTAATGAATAACAATAACTTAGTAAGGAATCGCGTTTACAATTAAACACAAACTACAGTTGAATCTGAACTACATCATACATATATACATATACGGTAGCAAACGTATTACAATTCATATAATAATATTTAGTAGTTGAAATTTTGATTTTAAGTTTGTTTTTCTTAGTTACAGTGTTGTAAACACTGCACACTATTTTTAGTAGTCGTAGTAGTAATTACATTAAAACTTATATAAGCGATGGAAATGTTGCAAAATTTGCTAACGGAATTTCTATAAGAATTAAACAAAATGAAAACAGTTTTCTTTTATTTTTCATTTGGATGTGAATGCATATTATTTTAAGTTTCAAATGACTATTATTGAATTTTTCGGAGTTTATTTTTCATTTCCTAATTACTTAGTTCTTAATAAACTTATGCCCCAGCAAACATATCTTTTATCTCATACACTTTTACTAAACTTTTAGTCACTATACTTACATTAGAAGCATTAAAATATCACATACTATTTGTAACTATAAGCATTATCAAAACTTTATAAAAACTAGTGGATAGTTTAAATGAATTACCTTTTGCCAATTGGGTTAAGCGCCAAAATGTTTATTTAGTCAAATAACTTTGTTTAGTAAAAATGATTGGAACACTGGTTTTAAGAGCTGGGTAACTATCTAGTTTGTTGTTTATGCTAATTTAACAATCGGTTTGAATGAAAAATTTAACTAAATTAATTAAGTAATTGTGTTGTACTCATTTGTATTGCATATAGAAGCTACAATCAACATACATATACATACATTTATAAACAATAAGCGAATAATGTAACGTGATAATAAACTTAATGCGAACAAAACTCTATGCAAATTACAGTAAGCTGAATAAGTTACCAACAAACGTAAGTACTTATGTTGTTGTGTTGTAGTACTTATTTAAGTTGGGTTCGAAAAAATTACAATTATTTGTTTTGTTTGTTGTTGTTTATTCCTGCTTACGCAAATTGTCGAAGTGCCTAAGTGTACCTCAAGTTTCGAGTCCATAGTCTCTCTGTGGGGGTCTTGAAAAATGTGTGTCAGGTTCTAGCTCATTAACTTAATGAGTTTCAAGCCCGCCTGATACTTGACACTTGCATTTACATTGGCATTCACATACATATTGGCGCTCGCATTGATTTAATTGTGAATCCCATAAAATGCGTTAACGTCTACGACGCAATTCACCCAAACTTGTGCACATCATAATTTCATTATTTATAGTACGTTGCGTACTATGGTACTGTACATTTTTATACACTGACATTTTTTTTAATTGAGATCTTACTATAAGCGACCTTAAGACAATCCTAATCGAGCTTTTCTATTTTTGCTTTGATAAGACACTTTCAGCACTAAATATACCTACATAGTATTAAACATGTACATAGTTTGTAACAGAATTGTTAAGATATATTCAATATTTTTGCTAATAATACATATTTATGGATTCTAATAGAGGTACTACTACTACATACATATATTCATTAATTAATCAGAGTTTTCCATGATTCGTTTTAGAATCAGTATTATCTTAGTTTTTGTTTTGTTATATTTGTATGCTGTCTGTACATATACATACATATATCTCATTTTATAATTTATATCTATAGTCAATCCTATTATATATGTCATGGGTGTCACCTTTAATTAGAAAACTTATAGCCTCAACTGATTGATTGGTTATACAATTTTCAGCTAGTCTCTATTTTACGCCATACCTAAAATTTTGTTAACCTAATATTACGTTCACCAAGTATATATATATACTTTCAATAAAGCACCAATCAATGTTAAAAAGTTACTATTTAAAACTCAACTTTGCCAAGTTTTAGCTACACTTTAATGACAGTCCACTGACTCTTATTGGGATGCTGACGTTTATTGTCAGCTGGGAATTCCAAATACATCCAACATGTTTTGTTCATTATTATGCATGTCTCTTGCTTTGAAAATAATATAAAAAATGTTCTAAAAATTCACTGAAAAGCAGTACAATGGAAAATTAGCAAAACTGATCGCATCGATTGTGTATGTTTTGTTTTTGTATTCAGGTTTTCTTGTTTATAATTATGCAAAATGACAGCAAAAGGGGCTCGGAGACGTGGCTTGACTGGAATATCAATAAAATAGCCGAGCGTGCTATAGCATAAAATCAAAATCGAAGAATGTTTTGTGTGTGTGTCTACAGGTTGTGCCTGCAAAAGAGGCCCGACCTGATCTTGTGCTGAGAAAAGATTGAAGGATGCAAGCAAACTGGTTAACGAACTGTTAACAAGGGGGGGGGCTTGGAGGAGCTAGGGTTGTCTGCAACAAAAGCTTAATTAGCAAGTAATATAAGATCGCACACTTTAAGCATTTAACTTGTACATAAAAGCATATGTACACACATATATACAAGCAAACGAACTTTAAAAAGGGCGGCTTAACTGGCTTACAACAAAAAATCAAAGTTGCAAAAGCTAGTTTAGTTAGGCATGCTTTCCAGCAATAAACTTTTGTATTTTTATCTAGGTTGGTTCGTCGTTCGCTACACCTGCTTAAAGCGCAAAACAAAGTCGTAAAAGTTCATCGTTTTCCTTGCCCACTTGCTTATTCCAGCGAAAAACGCTGACGTTACCGTCACATTCAGCAGGTTGCAGCAGCTTTCGATTTCAAGTATCAAATCATAAAAGCTTTCTGTTGTCTCGCTGTTATGTACATGTGCTGCTAATTTTTTTTTTTTTTGTATTGTGTCTTTTTCGTAAGCCGCTGCTTTTGGCTTATTTGGCTGCGCAGTCGCCAGTCGCAGTCGCTTGAAGGTCATATAATCAATGTTTGGCATTCAGATTCAGGCAAAGCAACGCGCAGCCGCAGCGTAGCGCACTTTAACAGGTGCGAGTAACGTTTGCACTATCGTGCGTGTGTATGTGTATTTGTGTGTGGGTGGGGAGGGAGGAGCGGTGCTGTCTTGGCAGTTACGAAACTATTCCGATGACTTGTCTATTATTGCTTTGACGCCCTGTCTTCAGATTTGTTCATGTACAAAATGCACAAGTTTTAGCATTGAAGCGTACTCTAAATGACCCCTAAGAAATTAAAACGTTTCCAAATATTTAAATACATACATACCCCTGAATGTAACTACGTTTATATGATGACCAGTTCTCAAAGATTTCGTCAGCCCATCTTTTGTACGTGGAAATCCAAAGCCAATACATTTTGCTGAAATTGTATGATTAGTCAGCAATTAACAGCAATATGTATAAAAACTGTTTTCCGTTTGAAAAATAAAAAGCCTGGGACAACCATTCTATTTTCTGAACTTCTATAAACGTAAGAGCTCCAAGTTTCAGAAGCAAACGGTTCATATCCACTCTTTTCTTTGTGCATTTTGTGAGATTTTTTTCTGGTTGTTCATGTTAAGCGGAATAGTACCACTGTGCTCCCTACCCTGTTCTTTGAATTCTTAGCTGTTTACTGTAGAGTGCTTAATTAGCGTCAATATTAAACAAAGTGTATAAAGTAATATAGTTGCCGGAACTTGACGCTTGAGCTACATTTGTCAGATACAAAACGTGTGTACAAATAACTGATAAATAGGAAATCTGCGATGTCGTATGGTGTGATCATTGCTGTTGTTGCTTTCTTGGGCAACTGTCGCAGAATATTCGTGAATGAATCTCAAGTCGTTGTTGTCGTCTCACCGTCTCAGCGGTACCAATCATGATTTAGCGATTTGTAAAAGCACAACAGCTTGTAGTATGTATGTGAATAAATATACTATATAGACATGTACTAGTATGTGTGTAGGTTTGCTTTTTATGTGTGGAATTTCGAGTTTTTGGACTTTGTACTACTCGCTAGCCATGAACCAAGGCAGCTCTAACCAACGATTCAACTTGGCCGCCAGCCCAAACAGCGCTAACAGTGATAGCGACTGCGACTGCGACAGCAGCAGAGACGTAAGCTCTCAAGTTCGCATTGTTAACGTGATATATGTATGTATATGTGCACACACACACACAGATACAAATCTGTACAATGATTATGTATGGTATATGCGCACTTGTGCCTAGACTCTAATTATTCAACAACAAAGTCTTGCGATTTTATGGTAGGGGAGGATGTTCAGTTTAGGGGCGTGTACGCAGCTAATACGGAATTCTCAGCTCGCATCCTCAAGTAGCAGCAGCATCAGACAATTATAGTGATGCGTCTAAAAGGTCTGACAGTTAATAATATTTTTTTTTTGGCTAACAGGAAGCATTCGACGGTTCACTAAGGCATTGGAACACTTTGGAAACGAAAATTTATGCGATTATAATTATAACTTATTGATAACTGTAGAATATGCATATTATACCATCATATGTATGTATTTTGTGGGACACTTCCGTGATGACCTGGGGTCGCAACTCTTATTATATTGCCGTTAACAATAACGGAAGTTAAATTATTATTAAGTCGGCATTTAAAAGAAATAATTACATATTATAATTTTAAATTAGTTTTTTTTTTTTAAGTACCATTAGAATTTCGTAAAAAATGCTGTTGTAAAATGTAGTTTATTATTTGACACTCGTTCATACGACACGTGATAAAATTTGAAATTTTGCGCGAATTTCTGCAAGAATTTATGCTTTATGGTCAAGTAGTCAAACCTTGAGTGAAATGAGCACTGCCGCCTCAATTGCCAAATTAAGGCCACAGTATAAACTTTTTATTTGCTTAGTCATGCCACGGTTTTCTTTTAGGCCAGCTTAACAATTTGCATAGATATACATATACATACGAACATGTACATATTTATGTATATGTATATACATACATATTAGCTTGATTATCTCAAGGGTCAATAAACGTATTTAAGTTTTAATAAATAGGGTGTTACTTATCGACAGTAAGCAATAGGCCACAAACTTCTGATAAAATATTTTGGCAATTAAATTGACTGTTTTAATGCCGTCAAATGGCGTATTACTAATTTATACATATATTCAAAAGAAATAAATTTAAAAAATAATATTAGTGTACGGCTTGACAATTTTTAAGTGAACACCAGCTAAATTTATAAATTTTAAGATAAAGGGTCTCAAAATATGCGCCACCTATGCTTGTTATTCATGCTAAGCCGGAAGGCTTTGACTTTAAAAGCCCAGCTAGTTTCTACTTTTGGCCAATTTCCGCCTCGATCAGAATCACGCAAAACTAGTTTAATTTTCGCAGCAGTTGCCCAAACAAGAGAACAATATAATGTGTGTATCTATAATAAATGACAGATAAACAAAAGTGTAGCAATTTGCAAATGGTTAGACTTGCTCATAGCCTCGGCTGTACGATAATGTCATCATAGATAGAATCTGTATAAGTGCGTTTTATATAGCTAGATAGACATGCATGTGACAAGACCACCAAGTAAAATACCAGAAACAAAAAATAAATTAATTTCGACCATTAAGTATTTATAATAAAATGGTTACGTGGCAATAGCATCTGATCTGAGCCCAACTGGGACTAAACTTCGTGGCTTCATTCTTCCAAATGGAAGCCTTTAAAAATCAACTGTTTTTGTTGATATCAGACGTTAATTAACTACGCTTGAACTCTTAGAAGTAGTGTCCAGCAGTTTAGCTCAGTGTGAGGGCATATTATTCCCTCACACTGACTCCTATCCACAGCCCTGTATGTTCTACTAGTCTCTATGTACTTTAAGGCACTACAATAGTTGCTGCGTAACCAGCCGATGGCTAAACATAACTGATTTATTGATTGGAACACCTGACACCTCGTGTAGAATTAATGGAATGGTTCTGGTTTCATCTTTACTAATAATTCATTAGTTTTGTTTACCTTTATGATTCAGTATTATATTACAGAGCTGATAAAGTTTTTATATAATGGCTCCTCCAACTTTTCCTGCCTGTTGTAATCAGTTATCAGTCAGAATATGACATTAGTTGAAAGTTGCCAAATATAGATTCAGTAACCAGGCGAGCGCACAGTCAATACACGCTAAGATCTACTTACATAAATATTTACAATTAAGGCTCATATGAGTATAAATACATCTGTAAATTTGAAACATGATACATGAGTTTTGTACCAGCTGGTAGCTTATCTTTGTGGATATTATATATTTAGTTGGTGTCACTATGGCGTACAGTTTAAATTGGCCATATATGTTGTGCTAACTTTATGACGGTCTCATGACTGGGCCATGCCAGGCGCAATTGGAATTTGCCCCTAACAGGCGATCCAATTTTATCGCAAAAGTTAAGAAATAAAAAACAACTTTTTAGCGTTTTTGTTTATTATTTGTGTATTTAATTTTCTAAATACAATTTTTTTTATTATTGTATAAATAATTCTCGATTACACGTTAAGAGTAATTTATATCAAAGCTGCAAATGTTGTATTTAGAACTTATGTATGTGTGTCTATGTACAAAAACAATTATAATAACAATTACGGCATTCATGTGAGAGATATGGTATGTGTATACATATATTTTTAGTTTTAGTTTCGAAATTATATTTCTTGTACTTGAACAATTTGCAGTTTACAGTTTTAATGCTTTTATGTTGAACATGAACGTATAAAGAAATTATAACTTAAGTTTGTATGTACATATGTATAAAAAGCATTAACAGAGTACAAAAAACAAACTCAAACCAGGTGAGTTTGTTGCGAGTATACAAATACATATATATGCATGTATGGGTGTATGTGTGTGTGTAAGGGTTAGGGCGTGGCCCATCTTTTGAGGCAGGCAGCGCATTGTGTACTTTTATTTATTTATATATTTCAGGAATGCACATTTACAGTAATTTGAACAATTTGACTGCCTGCAAATTTGTTCGCTGCTCATTTAATTTTCAGTTTACATTTTATTTAGATTTTGTTCTGTTTTACAATTATTTTTTCAACAAGTTTTTTTTAGTTGCATTACCCCGTTACCCAATATGTAATATACAAAGTATAAATTTTATCGCATGGCCAGACATTTAGTAACCTATATCATTATAAGCTATATATGGTTTCCCCCCTTACTTAAAGAAAAAATAGAGCAAGAGCAGGGGAGAGAAATAACTAAAACAAATATTGTAAACCACTCAAACCCTCTATACTTTATATATAGAATTTGCTTATTTTTTGGTTTACATGTATGCTATAACCCGCCCCGTTTTAGATTTAGAAGTAATCATCAGCATGCTAGTTGAGTTGAGAGAGAGTTGAAACCTAAACTGGTCCAATATCACTTTGGTATCTGGCGGTCAGATAATTGGCCGCCTCTGTCATTTGTTCCAGGCACTGGTACAGACCATTCAAGTGTCTCTTGCAGCGTTTCGCCAGTTCCGTGGCCTTATCACCGCTAATCGATTTGGATTTTTGGCAGCCTAAATCAACAATATCACTGCCATCACTGCTCTGCGCATTGTCGCTCTTGCTACCATCGGACTCCAGCCCCGAATCATTCTCATTCGAGATGTCTGAATCCGAGTCGCTCAAATTACTCACTGATGTAGTGGACATCATTGAAGCCGTGGATGTGCGACGCACGTGACCTTTATTAACCCCCACACTATTGCTACTGCTACTGCTGCTGTTTGTGCTGCTCTCAGTCTTGCTCTCCACTACTCTCTCCTGCTCCTCTTCAGCATCGGTCTGATTGGTGGTCCACAGCAAATCGTTCTTCAATGCATTGAGCATGTTGTAGAGATTAAACAATTCGGAGGCACTCAGAAATTCGTGTACATTCTTTGAATGTGCCGCACCTCGTTTGCCTTCCGCACTTGAACTTTTCGTCAGCTGATTGGCGGTTGTGTCCTTGCCCGTGGCTGGTATAATATCAGTGCTATCACCAATCTAAATAAAAGACAGAAACATCAAGTCCGGCATTAGCAAGCAAGAAGAAATATTTAATATGTAACAAAAAAAATTATTTCTATATAAAACATACATTATTGGTATGAATACTATTTTTTGAAATATCAAAGTTATATAGTTATAATGAAAAAGATGGAACTATAAGAAATGATTGTCATGTATAAAGAAATAATTTACACAGAATTAGTTCTAACCTAATGCATATATACCTGACGATCCATGAGCCTGCATGGCACCAATATGGTATCATCCATAAATTTGACAGTTTTTACAAACTTTTCCATAACATTAACAATGCTATCTTTAGAGAACTGCTGCTCATCGTGACGCGCAATACGATGCAGGGAGTTTCTGCAATAATAATAATAAAGAATTAATAACAAGCTATTAACAATATGGCAATTGATTGGACACATTTTATACAAACAAATTTTTTTTCATAAAATAATACTGTATAATAAGCTTAAGGTGTTCTCGTTACGTCTGCCATTTGTTCTTTTGTTCAACATTTCCGCAAGAAGCATATCAAGATATCTACAACATTTTTTTAGAGGTATAGGTTCACATTGGCATTGATTTATAAGCTCATGCAAATAAGCGTTTGCAAAATCAATTTGAGGCAGGTATAAAAAAGAAATACAAAACTAAAATGTATATAAACCTGTTGCGCAGATTTCTGTTTCTGAACAGCAGCACAACAAGAACAACCAAACGCATTGGCCCCCTCCCTCTTGACCGGTTTGTTGCCACGTGTCGTTGAAATCAGCAATGGCTTCAGAAAGTTTTACAACTTCCATTCGCGTGTCCTAAGACGCCGCCAGCGCGTCTGTCTACAAATATCGCCACCGGGAAACTGGAATTCCGTATCAGCGATAGATACATTTACTCAAGTTTATGACGTTGCTCTGATCACTGCCTTGAGGCATGGCCATTGATAAATTTAGTTCAAATTGCTGCGCATTTACACACCACAATGGTTGCCCCACCCCCTCTTACTCACTCACCAACAAATGCTGTCTAGACTCTCTGATAGTGCTGCCGCTTGTCCCTGTAATGTGTACAAGTCTCTTCGGGGGACGACACGCGAGCGCCGCGTGCTCACTCGGTATACTTTGTCGAACTAGTGTCAAGGTTTTTTTCCATTGCATGCCAAGAGAATTTTCCCATGCAGTTGAGCCAACTTGATCTGACTAATTGATTTGATTTGTAGACGGCGTATTGAATTCCTCGCCTTGCATTACAAGCGACAGTGGCTAAAAAGTTATGCGCGTACTACTGTACACCCTATAATAGAAATCTTCGGAGATTGAATTTAAATTAACAAGCAACAAGTCCCACTAAAGATGCATCATACGTATTAAAGAGTATTTCAAGATGGGACATACCCACATAATTGCGCAATTATCATATCGGTAATTGAAGTAACGACTGAACACACACACAGCGTAGATATGCCGAACTGTGCATAATTGCAAGAAATTTAGTTAAATCGGCAGGCTTATAATCAATACTGTAAGCAATTGATCAAATAAGTCTGGTGTTGCTCAAAATCTAAATTTAGTTAGCTGCCAACTCCACATAATACAAAGGCAAAGGGAAAGAAGTATGGGCGGTGGTCTGCCAGCAGTGAGCGCTATTGACCTTTTGTGTGCTTGCCTCACAGCTAAAGAAATGGCAAAGAACATTGTTGTAGTTGCTGCCTCAGCATTTAATTGACGATGTCGTTGAATGTTGCCGGCAGCAAAAACACGCCATCTGCGGCAACCAATTGGAAAGCTTCAACGCATAGCTGCTGCTGTTATCTAAGCAGAGGCAGAGAGAAGTGACAACGACAACAATTGTCTAATGGAACACACCTGCTGGACAACACAACTGAGAAGTGGGCCAAGTGAGGCACGCGACTCGCGCTCAAGTCCAGTTTGACTACAAAACGAATCAAGAGAGAGAGAGAGAGAGAGACATGCGCAACCGTATGCGGCATACAACACAGAAATCATCCGATGCTTTGAAACTGTTTGCTGGGTAAAGGAGGGGGAATGGTTTTTAGGTGGGTGTTGTTTGAATTGGTGGCAAGAGCGTGTGCCTTGCGTGCACTCTCTTAAGCAAAGTGCTCTTTATATTTATGGCGTGATGCTGGCAAAAGAAGCAAAAGGGAGAGAGAGAGAGAGAGAGCGGCTATACGAAAGTGAAATATTGTTAGATGAAGAGACTTTTTTCTGTTTATGCATCTTCTTTCGGTATTGTTGTTGTCGTCATATGTAATATTTGCAAAATTGAGCAATATTTATTTCATGTTGTTTCTCATTTAAAGCAACAAAGCTGACCTTCAGGTGCGTTTAATTTTTTAAACAAACTTTAAGTATAATGCTAAAATATTGTAATTCTATGCAAATATTGTATTTTTTCTTATATTAATTTGCGGTTTACTACGTTTCTTTTCAATGACACACATTAATATGTATCTACATACTTATACACAGGTATGTATGTATTTACATACATACATATGTTATGGTTTATGTATTTGAACAGTGAATCACAGGTGTAGGTACGATATTAGTTTTCAAAAGTACTTTTGGTAATTGTCGGGTGGGGAATGTTATGAGTAATTCTATGATCGATAAGTATGAAATGGCAGTGCGAAAAGCGCCTGATTGGAGAGATAAGGCGTAGTGCAGACAGACAACGCACGAAAAATCATAAGCTTTTTTCTACATACATATGTATGTATATGTATGTGTGATTATTATTAGTTTAGTTTAGTTTAAGCAAACTCAAAAACGAATACATACATACATACATACATCCATGCAAAGCAAACCCGCTCAGCTTAAACACACACATACACATAGCTCGATTGTGTCATATTAGGCAGCCAAACGGCGCTCTTGTGGCTTTGCTTCTTTTTTAATACATTCATATGTATGTATATAAATATATATGTATGTACATGCATATGTATATATTTTTATTTTCTTTGCTGGCTCGTTCGCATCGTACGATAAATTTTTTGTATAATATGCTGCCGTGCAAATGAAAGAGAAAATTCAGGGGTGCGGCGTAAAGAGAACACGAGAGAATACTCAACACAAATCGCTGGCTTTAATTTATCAATAAGTGCCTTTCAATTGTATTTAAACAAATTTTAACCAACTGTAGCAAGCCTAATTTTTCTACATTCTCCTCGACATCTTATATCCACATCATCATTATTCGCGCTCTTTATCATACACTTACCGACTAGTCTTGGTGAGGTCTGTGTATCCGATCATTTTGTTGTTGTAATTGTACTTTCGTGTGTTTGTAGATGATGTTGCTGCTGCTGCTGCTGCTTAACAGACGTTTAGGTTTTTTTAAAATTTATTTTAATATTAAATGCTGACACCGTCAACATTCATATACACGCGCACTTTCACTCGTCTGTGTATCGCCTCTTTCTCTCGTTCTGTCTACCGTTATGAATGTAAGTATGTGCGAGCCTTCAGCTGATTTTCTGGCATTTGTATTTGTATTTGTAATAGTGTTTTCGTAGTAGCGGCAAACTAATGATTGTTATTGTTGCGAAATCTGCAAAACTTTAGTCACAGCTTGTTTGGTTTTAGTTTAAAATGGTTTTTCCGACACGTTTGCTATTAACCGAAATCGAGGGCTGATTGCTGTTTTTATCCACACACACTGTTTAGATAAGCTATACTCAATTCTATTAGTTACTTTATTTATATCGACATCAACAACACAATTGTAAGCACTCTACACGCGTGCAACTCGACTCGCTACGACCCGCACGTCTTTACTCTTTAACGTTCAAATCGAGAGTAAAAATAAACTATAACTAAAATTAAAACATTACACTACCACTAAAAAAGAGTTCCAGTTCCGGTTCCGCGGAGCTAAGTGCGTTCACTGGAAAATGAGCAGCTCACGGGAAAGTGAGCATTGGAAACTGAGGAGGAAGGTGAATTTGAAAATTACGGAGGGGCAAAGTTGACAAGTACTTCTATTGTTATACAGCACTGCAACAATCGATATTATGGTTGGCGATATTTTTTATTGATGTTGCATCGATGTTATAAATTTTAACAAATGTCCATAAAATTATATTTTTCATTATCCTGTTAACGGAAAAATGTAGCTTTTAATTGACAACTCAAGGGAAATTGTCATACTCTGCCGTTGTTGTCTGCGTATATATGGTGATCATCTTATTAGTTATTGATTTGTGACGCGCGATTGTGAAATTAACTTGGCCATAATGTTGTGCGCCAAGTTTACTTTCTTGTACTCAAAGCACCCCAATGTCAGGAAATAGTCAATACATGTTTTTTTTTTCCACGTTTGTACAAAATCATTTCGGCCAAACTAAAATGTCTGCTTTTTATTCCACTTGATAAACAATTATTTAAACATTATCGACCTAATGACCCGCAGCAGTGGCTGCCTTGGCAGCAATCTCATCCTCCTTGGCGTGCAAGGCGATGAGCTCCTGTTTCTTGGTAGCAATGCGCTCCTCACGACGCTTGCGTGCCTCACGCACCTTCTGTCTGCGTGCCTCGGCCTGATCGGAAAGCATCTTGCTGCGCTGCTTCTCGGCCTTCTTCTTGTGAATGTACTCCATGAGGACGCGCTTGTTCTTGAACACATTACCCTTGCACTTCATGTACAAATCGTGGTACAGATGGCGATCGATCTTCTTGCTGTCGCGGTACTTCTTCAGCAGACGACGTAAGACACGCTGGCGTTGCATCCACAGCAGCTTGGTGGGCATACGTGCGTTAGCCGTACCCTTGCGCTTACCAAAGCCACAGTGACGGCCCTTGCGGCGGGCCTCGGTGTTCTTGCGCACACGGTAGCGGGAATGCACTACGACTGGCTTCTTGATGATCAGACCATCCTTGATCAGTTTGCGTATGTTTTGACCTAAAAGGGGGAAGCAAGTAAAATAACGTAGTTATTCATTTCCTTAACAAAAACAACAACTACTTACGCGAGTTTGTGTTGGCAATTTCATTGATTTCATTGGGATCCAACCAAACCTTCTTCTTGCCGCATCGCAGTACGGAGGCTGCGAGCCTCTTTTGGAGCTTTAGAGAACTGTAAGAGAGACAAATTCATAAAACAGCGTGCTATAATCACACATACACAGGTATGCTCCTATGAATGCTCATGTATGTTTAGGTTAGTTCACAATAGTTTGTCGAAAAATGAATATCATTCATATTTCTCTCGCTGGGCACCTGTCGCTCATTACATTTCACTCTTTATTCCACAAGAATTGCAAACAAAAACACACAAATTGATAAAAACTCAGTACCTCATGCTGTCGACCCTCGCTAGTCGTGGCTGGGAAAGAAAGAAAAATTTGACAGGCGGATACACTAGTGTTGTAAACCGTTCCGAATAAGTTCGATTGAACTACTCCTTAAAGTTCGCGAACAAACTAACTCCCTGGTTATTGTTCAGTTGTTCGGTCGTCACTTATTCAGTCTTATTATTGTTTGTACTGTTCCTTTATTCAGACACTGTCGATCATTATAGTAGAAAATAAAAAAAAGGCTGTGATTTAAATAAAGAACAGTTCATATGATATATGACGAACGAAAATGGGGACTGGTCAATTGACGACTGAACTAGAACTGACAAGGAACCAGAAGATTAGCTCATTCACCGTTCACTGAACTACTGAGCTGCGATGAGCAACTCTAGACACTAGTGTTGTAAAATAACATCGATATTTAGCTGCCATTTTGAAAAATCGACTATCGAGAGTGCGTGATGCTTAGTTAGCCCTGGTGGGGGACAGCTGTTTCATTTGTTGCGGCACATAATTACAAGTAATTGTTATCAAAAGTTATTTTTAAGGATGCAACACACTTTAAGGCGATGCCTGAGCATGGCTAAATCGAGTCCAGTCGCAAGATTTCGTTGTTATGCCACGCTGCCACATGCACCGGAGCCGCAAAGGCAAAATAATAATAGTTTTCCACGCCTTATGGACTTTCCGGAGATAATATGGCCCTCGGCTCTAAACACAATTAAAAATTGGATAACCGTGCAATTCATTATTAGGCCATATTTTGATAATGAATTTCAAATTAAGGACTTTATATTTGGCGCAAAGCAGGCGCTGCAGGTTATACATTAATAAAAATTAAAGTTATCTCAATTATATGTATGTTATATATATGCAGGTAGTGTCTTCCAAATTGGTGAGCGGTGATCTAAGCTCACTGGACCAGTTGGTTAGCCCTGACGCCATTGCTGAGCTAAAGCCAATTGTACAGAAGCTGTCAATGACACAACGTAAGCAGCTGGAGATAAATGAGAGCGATATATATTTAACGTTTCCTTATCAAATTGGCATTATGTTCGACGATGCCAATGATAAGCTGCAGAAACGCTGGGTAGAGATTACAATGGTATTTCATGTGATGCGCGGACTTACAGAAATGCGTCAACGTGGTGAGGAGATACCTTGGAATATGGGGTGAGCAAGTAGAATAAACCCAAGAGAACCACCACTCTTAGTTACTATTTTCTGTAGCACAATGCCGGAATATCAGGACAAAGTGTTTATATGCAACTATCGCTTTAAAAAAGAATTTACGAGCGGCCAACACTCAGACTGGACAATAAATGTGGCAAATCATTTCAGAGCCATCGATCTGATAAATGAATCAAAATAACAACTGGGCTCGAGAACGAGATCATTTTATAGTTTAAGTGCTAAAGCAATAAATCTGGCGTTACAAATGTTTCGGTATGAAAACAAAATTCAAGTTTTTATATTACGCTGTATAACTGTACATTGAATAAGTTTTTGTTTGAACATTTACTTTTGTTTTTTTGTTTACTTCCATTTACTGATTAATTTTTAATATTGTGTCTGGCTCTGTAGGCGCCATTGGCATCGTACTTATCAAGCAGCAGTTTCCACTCGCCAGCCTTGTTATTGCGCAGGAAGTTGATCACCTTGTTGGAGTTGCGACGCTGCACATCGGAGCACTTGGAGCAATCCGTTTGCAATGCATCCGGCAGCAACTTTTTCAATTCACGGCCCTCAGGCGAGCAGGAGCCTGTGCCCATTAGACACTTGATATAAGCATTTAAAATACGAGTGTTGCCCAGCACCTCGTCCACATTAACATTGTCGAATTTTTCAGTGTACTTTTTATCTCCGGCAGCGGCCGTTGCTAAACTGGCCAACACGCACATAACTAATATTGCCAGCGTTGCTTTCATCTTTTGTCAGCTGTAAAGACAATCAACAGATTTCAAGAATTGTAAGTACGCAACACACCTTCATATGCAATTACTTAAGTTTACTTTAAAGAATTATGAGAGTGGTCAAGCTAAAAAAAAACAAACAACAACAAACCAACACTCAAGCTCTACTTAAAAGCTGATCTTTGTTAACTTGTGGAGCTTTAAGTGCCGACTGCTATTCGCAGCGTTATTAAGTCTATGCCTTGCCATTCTATCTCTGCGCTTGACAACAATCTTTCTCTATCCTTCTCTCTTTTCCTCTCTCCCTCTCTATCTCTTTCTGCACTTCCATATTAAGATTCTATGACTAAGTTATGATATGGCAAAATACATTTAATTAGAATGATGCGTTTTATTAAAAAGTCTACAAGTTATAATAAAAACCTCTTTCTAAACAACTTTTGCACGTTAACATAAAAACAAATTTATAAAAATTTTATTTTTTGTATAATTAGATAATTTTTGGAAATAAAAAAAAGGTTTGAGGTAAGAACTGATTGGTATAAAGATTTAAATTTTTAGGTACATACATGTACATATATTGAAAACTTTAAAATAGTTTTAAAAATTAAATTAATCCAAATGCTTCCAAATGTTCAATTTAAAGAAGATTTTGCGTTCAGTGGCTTAGAAGCACATATCATGCATTATTAATGCCCCCTTGGCATACATAAATAGCACATACATATATACATATAATATGTTCATATGCATATATATATATACATATATGTATGTATGTAAGTAAGTATATGGCATATGCATACTAATTAGTCAGAGCAATTTTAATCACAAAAGATTTCACAATCTATATGCGTGTGTATATATTTTTCTGTGCTAGTCCACACCACGTAATTTTGGCTTTAAAGTGACACTTTTATATAACGTCAACAGCAATGACAAGTGGTTTGCTTTCTTCAGTTGTGGTTAAAGCCAAAGCCAATCGGCTTCTGTGCTTTACGCAATAACAATATCAACTAAACCAAAGTTAAGCCAAAGCGCATGCGCAACTTTTTATTTCTCTGCCTGTCTGCTTGTCACACTGTACGCTTATTTCTGGTACTCACTGTGTGTTTATTTGTGTCCAAAGAGCTGTGTTGCGTGCAAGCGTCGAGTTTTGTTTGCGAGCTGTTAGCCTGTTAAGGCCGACTTTTATACTAAGGAGCCTCTGAGAGCTAAAAGCTTTCGAATGCACGCTTGTCTCACTTCTTGTTGTTGTTGCTTTCCAAGCAGTCAAAGGTTCAAGCTACCAAAATGAACCGGTATACAAGTTGCTCTTGTTGTTTGCTCGGCCTGACACCGTTGGCCCTGTCCGTTTTCACCTGTATAGTGTTTTTTTTTCGGGCGCACTTCATTTAATATGCAAGCTTTATTTATATTTTTTCTGAAACTTTCTGGAGTAGCGCTAAATATGTAAATATGGTTGACTCAGCTGTGTGTCTAGCTTGTTAGCAGACTCAAACTTCATAGGAAAAAACATTTAAAATAACACGCGCAGCTGAAAATTCGAGTAGTTGTTGCTGCTGCTGCTGCGGTCGTCGTTGTTGTTGTTGTTATAGTTTAGTAATCACTTTTGTGCATTTCCTTTTCATTATTTATATTTATTATTTTAATCACATATCGGTAACTCTAGACTTGAACAGCTTGCGAAAGCTCTTAACTGGTCCTAAGTGGGATTTACCCATATCACAGGCCTTGTTTGACTTTTTGGCTTCGCATATGCGTTAAACATCACACTATCTGTTGTGCAGTTTAAAGGTTTCAGTTCTACTTTAAGCTGAAGCTAAAGTTAATGCTAATAAAACTGATGAATCACTTTTGCGTCTGTTTGCTGACATAACATTCATGTTAGTTTAGTGTGTAATTATGCAAAAACGCTTCAGGCCGAGCCCCAGCATTTATCATGGTTTCAACGCATTATATAAGCAGTCTTAACTTGATTATGACCCAAAGGGCATTAAGGCCCTAATTAAACACTTGGTTTTGTTGTTGGTCATAAAAATGGCTTTCAAGAAACTGTTTGCAATCTTTGGTTGAACTTATTTAAATCAAGTTAAGGGCAACTGCGAAATATATCCATCGAAAATCAAATATAAATTCAAATTTTATTGAAAAAGTCTTTCAACCTATGCTTTTAATTTTTACACATGTATCATTAATTCATAGTACTGTGATTGGCAAGCCTATTGACGCTTGCTTGTTACATTATTAAAGTCTCAGGTATAGTGAAATGGAGAGTACAAGATTTCTAGTAAAGAGATGATGCGATACTAAGGCCACGCCCTAAAGTGAAGCTGTAGAGCTGTAGGCTGGATTGCCTTGAAACGTTGTAGAGCAATGCAAAAGTTCAGGCTCAGAAAGCTGACAGACACAAACAGAGACAAACAAAGTAAACAAGAGATAAAAACGATGATCAAAAAACAAAAAAAAATCGTAAAGTTTATAAATAAATCTTGGAACAGATCTTAAGTAAGGTACGTGCCCAGCAGTACATAATTCCACATTGTTTATTTAGTACTTATATAATGCTGCGGCCTACAAATTCAAGGAAATGTGGAAGCTTGACAGCTGAGGTGAAATAAGAGGCAGACTTAAAAGTATATAGTATACATATATATAATATAATTGATTGATAAGCGAACTAAAAACAATTTAAACTATTTCTAGGCGAACTACAGCCATAACTAAAGACACGATTAAAGCTTGGAGTAATCAAAATGGAGGCTACGTCAACTATTTGACGCGCGTATTGGGATCATATGTTCTCTTCTGATTGAACGTAATCTCCAGCAGCACTGTGGTCCTGCAACAGGTCTTCTGATAAAGCTCCCCATAGCTCTCACTATTGCTGCAGATGCGTATTAGGCTTAGCAGACTCCAAGCTGCAAGGAGGAGCTGTACTGTCATTAATATGGGCTGCAAGACGGGCACCACGTCCACCTGTATATGCATCAGAAAGAGCACCATATCTGACAGGCTACCCGTTTCCTTAAAAAGCATATATATTTAAATATTAATAATTACAGGGCTGATCATCAAGCGCTACTTACATACTCATACCAGAAACCTGGCAGGATCATATGACTCAACCGGCCTAATCGATTGAAATTACTTAAGTCCGGCAGGGGGGTGTTGGTCTGAAAGCGATAGCGTTCTTGTGTTGGTATGCCCGTTATGGGCTCCAATAGTATATAGGGCTCATGATCATCAACATTGGGTGTTAGTCCTTCAAAATGTTCGCTCCAGTTGTAGCCGCTGCCATAGAAATGGGGCATCGAGAAAGCCGAGGGGGCGTCGTCTGTAAAAAATAATCAAGCATTTCATTAGGCTCGATGAGGTAACGTTTAATTCAAGTATCAAATATTTAGTTCTATATGTACTTATGTATTTACATATATAGTTTGAATTTTTGCAATATTATTTTGATGCACTTACTTACGATACACTTGGAGACATCAAACATGCCAGGAGGCAATGGGACGCCATAAGTTTTACTCATGCAACTGGGTGGGGTTTGATTGGCACGCAACAAGGTATAACGGTAGTTGGCAAAGCCTTCATGCTGCTGCTCATGCTGATAATGCAAAGGGAGCACGCGACAGGATTCTGTAGCTACAATACTTAGGGGCGTTTCTTTTTGCAAATAGGGCGGGTACAGTGAGTTGTCGAGGGTGCCAGTGACATTAATGGGACAGCTTGGATCGTAGTCACTGGAACCGAGCTCGCGACGTTCCTTAATAAGTTGCTCGTTGTTGAAGCTCTGCAGGCGAAAGAAGTTTTCCACGCCATGCTTGGGTCCAATGTTCACTGTATAAATCTCTTGCTTCTCCATGAGTGCATTGTGAAGTGTGCCGCAGTTGGTGGAGAGTGACGTAATTTTGCTGAGAAACTGGAGGGTTGGGCGCGTAAACTCCCAAAGAAAATAGTAAACGCTGCCGGGCACAAATAACGGTTCGGACAAGGTAAGCGAATTAAAGGCAATGTGTGAGAAGGGTACGGTGGCCAGGCTGGGGGCCAGGGTGGCGGCGGCGCCTATAAGCACCGTATTAAACTGTATTATTGTTTTATTTAAAATATCTGGGGAAACGCTTTCCTCAGGCCAAAACTCCACATGGCGATAGCGATGCTTTTGATAGGTGACACTGCTCTCATTGCGATGCTGTATATCATTGAAGCCAAGCATTTTATAGGTAATAGGTCCCACCTCTTCTAACTTTACTTTGTCATCAAGACCGCTGAGAAACTCCTCCGAATTTGTGACATTAAATAGATAGCTCTTAAGTTTTCCATATGGCGAGTTTATCCACTCGTCCATAGTGGGCATTACCTCACGAAATTGTATGTGTTGTTCGGTAAGTAGATGCTGATAGCTAATGCCATAGGATAATATAAATAGCGTGATGTTCAGGCCGCAGCATAAAGCTAGTACAATAATTTTAAGCCACACACAACACTTGGCCATAATGCACTGCCTGCTCGAATGTTTTCTAAAATAATTTTGATTCCGCGGGAGTCTGAGATTTTACGTCCACACTGCTGAAATCACGCGATACATTTAAAATACAGTTAGTAATCGCTTTAGAATATTCAAGTATATGTATGTATACATATACATATATAAAAACAAATTTTATATTGTTTCACATTGACTTATCTCGAGGTCTCTTCCTCTTGGGGCATGTTTGAAAATATATAAAACAAGTAAAAGTGCTTTGCTATTTTTTTCTAGCTATAGGCTAGCTTATTCTCTGTATAATCTGTACAATTTCGTATGAAATTTTCTTTAGAATATTTAATATGCTTCTTAATATGCAAACTATACAGTTTACCAGGCATTTATATCTAATGATCAAATAAAAATTTTATAAAATTATAGATCCCGAGGATCAAGTCACCCTTCCTTACGAGTGTACTGCGCATTGGGAACTTCTAAAAAACTGATAGGCTATCAGCTAAGCTTTGAGCAAAAGAGACAGCATGTTACGTGTGTGACTGTTTGTTCAAGCTAGACAGATAGAAATATAGAGAGCACGCATTGCTGATTGCTGCGCAATGTGCGCGATAATCCAGCAACTCTGACCTAAGCATAGAGTTTACGCAAATCGTAATTGTAATTTATGTTTTGAGATTAATTTTATAGGTCTGCTCCCAATGCCATTGAAATTCAAAAATGCACCCTGGGAAGTGCAAGTATGTTAGGCCATTCCTATAGATTTTAAACTATATTGTAACAACCTAAGTGTTAAGTTCGCATCAGGTAAAGTTGCGTAATCACAAGTATATGAACGACTAAAATCTGCTGAGGTGCCAATAGTTGCTATTCGCAGCTTAGCTCAGACACAGACAGCCGCTGACGCTTATCATCCGCGAGCTGCTATGGACTGCACTTGCCCCTCAATCTCCATGTTTTGTCTATCTATCTACCCAATCCGTGCACTCAACAAATTGTAATCATTATGACATGATGTCTGCTGAGCTGACAACGAGTGCATCAGTCCGGGGAACTTAGACTTCAGTGTCCGGTCTGTATTAATAGCGAAGCTAGAAAATAATTGTTTTATTATAAGCTAAAAATATAGATATTGTGTTAAACCTTGAATTCTATCAACATATTTTGGCTTTAAAACTAGAGCTGCAAGCCAACTTTGAGTTTGAATATTTTAAATATTTGAATATTTGCACATAATTAGATCGTAAGCTCAGTTCATGCTGGAAGTATGAAAGGTATAAATGATATAAAGAACAATACAACAAAAAACAAATACATTTGGGTCCGTTTATTGCCTTTAAAATTTGTTATAATGCTCATACATTTCTATAGATGAATGTATATAATACGATGATAAAGGCAATCAGAAATTGAATTTTTTGGCAAAGCCTAGACCAGCGCCCATGAAAATTATTTTAAATTTCTTCATGTTTTTAGTTTCCTAATAAAAATAATAGCGTAATTTATTGTACACATTAAATCAATATATATTATACAAATATAGTTACAGATTTTCGATTTAATCGTTAATATCGGGAAGTTGTCCAAAAGATATATCAATTATGAATTCTTTTTTGGTTTAATTAGCAGTATTCATATGAGGGACGTTGCCTTATTAATTGATTTGCGAATTGTTTTGTTGGCCTAAAAACCATTTGAGCTCTAAAAAAAGTTCGTTAGAGTGGGAGGGGGAGTTGTGCGGGTGGGGGAGGAATTTCATATAAAACAACAATTTGAGACTTATAGCGATCACGACCGTTAATAGAGACTATGCACCTACAAGCTAAATACATATATTATTATTATCATATTAATGTTTTACTTACTAACGAGGACCTACTATACAGACAAAATACATACATAAGTCTTCCCAGCTCCATTTGTTTTAGACTAACACACAAACTGTGCTCTCCTAGCTACAAAAACTATAAACTAAAGATCGCCAATATTAATGTCCAATCCAAGTTCAATATCGTGTGCCGGCGTTGTTGCCGCTGGTGCTGGGATTGTTATCCTTGTTTTGCTTCTTATTCATGTCCACCTGCGCCGTGGCCAAATAATTCGAGCCTTCCAAGTGCAGTGTGCTCTGCCTATGCGAATTGCGTATCAAACAAAATGTTGAGAGCAGCAACAGACAGACGCCGACAGCGCAGAGTGCGACAATGAGCACAATGCGAATCTTAGGCGGCACATGCTCAGCAAAACGCATCAGATCTGTAACCTCATCGGGAAGCATGTCGATGCCCTCCTCGAACCACAATATGGGAAAGATAATATCGGGGAAGTTTGCCACCTGCTTAATGTCAAACACCTGACTAACAGCCAGATTAATTTGCACACGACCGCGCACACGCAAAGTGGTACCCATTTTCTGAAATTAAGTTAAATTATAAGATTTATTTGGTTTAAGCTCATCGTTCAACACTTACGGGTTGCACATCAAAGAAGAACTGATGACGTTCCTTTTCGGGTGGAGAAATGCCTTCCACTTGGGTTCTCAAACTATCATCGGCCAAATAGAAATGTGGAAAGCTAAGCATAATCGGTGAATCTACAAGGTACATTAAATAAAAAACATTAACATTAACGAAAACATTACAAATAGAATAACAGATCTGCTAGAAATCTAAATGCCTCCTACCGTATTGACAGAGTGATACATTGAAGAGGCCATTGGGTGAGCAGCTTGGCTTTCCCGCCGGACAGTAGCACATATTATCGGGATGGCTGTCGACATCGGCAAAGACCCACTCGGGTGGTGTAAATCGATAGCCGGGCACCTCATTGCTGGTCATTACTTCCTTCTCAAATACCAATGGCAATAAACGGCACAGATCCTTATCATAGACGTATAGTACACGATCCTTGGTTATATGCG
Organism: Drosophila busckii; assembly: GCF_011750605.1. Lineage (NCBI taxonomy): Eukaryota > Metazoa > Arthropoda > Insecta > Diptera > Drosophilidae > Drosophila > Drosophila busckii. The sequence goes on along the minus strand of NC_046605.1, from coordinate 94,380 downwards.
GCGGAAATATGGAGCCATCAGTGCCATCCAGACGATTACAATCATCAGTGGTCCAGTGGGGTAAATGTGTGCGTCCATTAAACTTGTCAATGATGCCGTATTGATTGACATTGTCAACGCCCGTGTAGACTGTAATGCGATCGGAAGAGGTGCCGTTCTTGCCATAGAGCAAACCGAATTCCTCGTAGGGCAACTTTTGTTCCTTAGGCACTACATCCTTCGCCAGCTTAAGTAGCGGATCCTCATAGCCCCAAAGTAGTTGACCCACAGAGACTTGCACAAAAGGCTTGATCTTTAATATATCCATAATGCTGGCCATAGCCAAGCGCAAAAATCTGTAACAAATTTACCAAATTGGTTCATAATTATCTTCTTAAGAAGGCTAACAAAGAGACTGCAAACCTGGCTGCGTGCTTGCTTTGCGAGGTGGCACTCAGCATGGGTATGTTGGGAACTATAACCACATCATCTTCAGGCCCAGCGGACAAATCTTCGCGGAATTTATATATTTTACGCAGATTATAGCTCAGTGTACCATTGTCATTCTCTACAATATTTACTTTTTCCCACGTCTCACTGTAAGAAAACAAAAAGCATTTAGTATTTGAGGGTGAGTGCGGGAGTTAAGTTTTACTCTACCTGTAGACATAGGGTCCCACCTCATCGACAATGGCCTTTGAGCCATTACTTAGAAAATCATCCGCATTTGTCACATTGTATATATACAAACTAATTCGTGGCTCAACCGGCGGTTTTGCCCACCAACCAAAGGTCTTGGCACCAGGACGTAATGCTATCATACGATCTATTACAGCATTAATAAGCAATGAGAACTCACATGCCACAAATATGCCGCCAATCAAAAGCAGCGCGCCAATTGCAATTATGATCCCTGTAAATTACATAACAAAAAAATCATTGAATGGATAAATATGTATTAAAAGCCAGCTCATCACATTATTGTGAATGACTCAGAACTGGGCGTTTACCAGGTAATCATTTGTAACACACAGCACGTGCGCTATTTTTCTTTAAGACGCTTCACTTCTTGGAGCTAATTAGGTATTAAATAAAAGCTAATGGGGTCTATTAATACCGGTGTTGTTCAATTGACAAAACAAAGGCGAGAAAAGTTGAGTTTTTAAATGTTGGCTTGACTAATAGTTCTTATTATCAATTGTTGCATTGTTTAGAATTTCAAGATTTGTAATTTAAAATATAAAACATTTACTGTTTCTAATTGTTTTAAAAACCAATTATGTTTACACTTCTACTTTTTTGACAGATTCGTTGGTTTTATTTAGCCGTAAAGTAACTTTAGTGCGACGATTAGAATTGATCTTTCAACCTTTAGTAAAGCTATCATTTTGTATACAATACTCAATTAATTCACGTTGTGCAATCGAATAAAATGCATGAAACATTGCTAAAGCAATTAGCTATTAATCATTTGATTGAATAATTGCATAAATTAAGCGCTTTAGCTGTATTTATAACAACTAACTAGTCACAGACTAATACAAGTAATATCAATAACAACTAGCAAGTACTCAATATCCTGGCGCTGTACTCATGGCAAAGTAAATAACAATTGTATATTTGTTTTGATTTCAATTTAAGCATTTTCAACAATTTAAATGTGATTCACGAGAGAGGAATGCGTAAACATGAGCTACAAGATCAACAATGCGTTATGCCTGACTGGCTAAAATCTCGTATAACTAAATAACTGTCTATAGAGCCAACCCTATAGCCAGTGTAAAGACCTTGAACAGCAAAGTCGAACGAACGCAATGTCATGAGACGGTTGCCCAGTGGGGACTCTACTCCATAGTGTCTATATGAATAGTTATGAACATTTGTATGGGTGTATGGCTTCCCTGCTTCCCATTGGAATCAATTAGAATACAAAATACCAGTATAACCAGTCATACTCGTAAGAAATAATCTACAACTTGGCAAGTAAACGCACATAAATTCATTATCAATATATATATTGTCTACATAATGCGCATCTTGGCAGATTCTTGCATCTTTTATAAGGCTAAGAAAATTAGTAAACAAGCTCGCTTAAGATTCAGTTGATTAGTTTGTCAAAGTTGATATTTTTTTAAAGATTTTATAAAATGTTTTTACCCAAGTTGAACCTAAAACTATATTTCGATTTCTCACATTTGTGCACGTTTTAGCTTACGTGCTATTTACTATATTCTCTGATATTTGAAATTAATGTTTGTAGTGTAGATAAGAGCTTATATTATTCTTATTAACCATACATTTTACTTCATGATGATTATCTTATCACTAATGCTGTAAGGTACTTACACCATTTGCGCAGATATGTGCTGGATAATTTAGTGCAGAGTTTATGTTTGGGTCCATTCATGTTGTTGCTGCTGTGCTCTCAAGCTGTGTTTATGTATGGGCCTATAATAAATAAATAGCATGCATAAGAAAAAAATATTATACAACACAAACGAGTTGCGACTGAAAACTGAAGCTGCAAGTGTAGGAATGCATAAACAATTTGTTATGATCTCTCTCTGATTGCCGGGACAAAGTTCTGAGTTTGATCATGATTTAAGCTGAACGTGTGTATGTATTTAAAGTGGGTAAAGTGTAGCAGTTGTCATATATACAAGTATATACAAGTTGAACTTGTCGAGGGGCGGGCTTTGCCTTCGCGACACGTTTCATGGGCGTATTAACCTTGCGCTTGTTGTTTTTGTTGTTGCTTTATTTACTTGATTTATCAGAGACGACTTCATATGTATGTTTCTGCACTGCTTTTGTTTATTTCTTTTGTGGCAAGACTCTCTTCGCTTATACACACATTTGTTAAGATGTTGTTGTGCTCAAGAACCTTGCTCTGTCAGCAAATGGAAATTTTCGGTTTCAATTTGTTTGTTTTTGTTCAACAATTAGCTTTTGTGTTGCGTTTTTTTCTCTTCTTAATGGCTTGTTGTTGACAATGATCTAGCCCTTTTATATAGATATATGCTTATATGTTTATATATATTGCGTATGTAAGCTTTAAGTATAACCGCTTAACCTCCGACTTGAACAAAGTCAAACAATTAAAGTTTTATGCCCGCTTTATAGCCAGGCTTCGAGCATACAAAAATTCGCATTTTTTTTTTTTTTTGAAATATACCTTGACCGAGGCCAGGGCCATAATTTTGTGTATTAAGTTTCGACGTCTGTTTGCCTTTAAAACGATTTGTTTTTTTTATTGACAATTGCAGGTACAGGCGTACATAAAATATTTTCAAACAAATTGTGACTTTGACGTCGCTTTTAGCCACATTTGTTGGCCATTTGCATGCGCCTCACGAAAACAATAGAATATCTATTGAAACCAAAATTAAATACGAAAAAAAAGATCTGAACAAAATTTAATTTTATTGTCATGTGCGTCAATTTATCAATGTATTTAGGCACTGATCAGATACAGCATACTTGAACAATTATATAGAAATATTAACATTATGGTTATAAATCGTGCTTATAAACGCATGCCGATTTATATACTATATGTATATATGTGTTTACATACATAAGCTTCCATAATAGCGCGCCTTAAACGCTTTATAGACACGTTTAAACTACGCATATCTTAATTATTATCTCATTATTTTTTTATATTTTTTTGCGGTTAAGCTGCACTTGACCATGTCACGGAAATGATCAAGCTAACTAACATGGCAGCAGCCTCTAGCTTATTACTTCTTGTATAATTTTTTATTACATATGCTTTACACCATAAGTATTGCAAATGTTTTGACATGAACGTTCATGCAATTGACTCATTGAACTAAGCGCTAAGCTCGCATATTTTTGGTATGTGACATCGTGGTTGAGATTCAATATTAAGCATTATTAAGCTTGTAAGAGCGATTGTAATTGCATGTATGGGTTCTTGTGATTATGTTTTTACTAGTTAAATTCAAAAAAGAGAAACTGCAGAAGTGCTGATATTCTCTGGAATCTAACAGACGGTTTTTTTTTTTTAGCTATTTCGATCAAATTGTAGCACTTCATGTCTAGGCACACACAGATATACATACGTATAAAGAGTTGCATATTTAAATAGTTAAATATTATTCACGAACTTATCAAAGTGTTGCGCTTACGTATTCGCTGAAGTTTAGTTTGAACTGAAGGTCGCTGTCAGCCACGGCAACAAATATATACATATACATATGTATGTAAATATCTATATGCATGTATGTATAAAAAACGAGCTTACAACAGTCGATGCCAGAAACAATCAACAAAAATTTTTGAAGCTTTGAGCCACGTCCACAGCGACTGCGTATTGAATAGTAATTAACTAATAATTATTATTTTATTCGTTAGTGTGAGCGCTTAATAATTGTTCCAAATATATACATATATATTTTTTGGCTACCCATCATTGAGCTTGTTTAGCATGCGTTGAGGCCATACATCAAAAATAGATTTTTGATATGCAATTGGCAGTTGAACTTTTTACTCGCTTTAATTACAAAATAACTTAGGTACTGAGTTAGAAAAGTGATCAAATCTCAATAACAATATGATCATCATATCAAGAAAATATATAAAAAATTCTGTTGCGCCTTAGCTTATGCAATGAATTGCAAGACAAATTGGAAATTACAACTTTCTACAACAAAACTTGAACATTTTGCTTTTATTTGTAAGAGTTTATGTAATCAATTTAGCATGCAGGCCTAAATAGTTATTATTTTCTGTTATTATTGCTGTTGCTGCCACCTGAGCTTTGTGCAATTTGTTTAATTAACAACTGTTGGTGCTGTTTAGCGTGAAATCGTCAGATGTCTGCTGCCTGCTGTTTTGTGGCTTAAACAGAATCTCAACTTAAATAGAAATTTACTTTCTAAATGAAGGCAAGTGCCGGCAACTGCCAACTGCTGGCGGGCGAATTGCCAATTGGCAAAAGCGACAACTGTGAGAATTATATACACATATGTATGTACATACATACGATAAAAGTTGTACATATATATATATATGTATGTACATAAATATGTATGTGTTCAGGGACGCAAGTTGCAGCAGATTGTGTTGTATGCCGCATAATTTTCACTGCGTTTAAGTGTTGCACAAACAACAAAAACAACAACGACAGCAGCAACAGCGAGAGCAACTGTTGCTACTTAGTGTAAGCAATTACCCTGACCCAATTTTTCAGCCGCTTGGCTTTGCTTTGGCTGACACTGGCCGGGCCAAATAGTAAGCAACAACAACAATATAAGAAACAACAGCAGTAGCGTAGCTGTTGACAATTTATTTAGTTATTTTGGTTTGTTACTATATTTTTTCGGCTGTTTGATAATGATTTAAAGCTTTTGTGTTTGGGAGTGTGTGCGTGCACACATATATTAAACAATGCTAAAGTAAATGCCAGTTTGAAGACGACACTAGGTCATGGAGGGATGATAGGCAGAGGGCTGTGGGCTGGGGGAGCGTGCTGGCGTGCTTTTTAAGACAAAGCGTTACAATTGTCGCAGCACACGCAACAATTTTTTTTTGGGTTTGTTATTTGCGGCAATTTTTTGTATAATGATTCATTTTAGCGTGTTAGAGCTGTTGGCTATAAAATGACTTAAAGGGACATGCGCTTTCTCTCGCTGTCTTAAAACGGATATTGGTGGCTGCTGTGTTATGTGTTAATGGTCAGTTTAATCGTGCATATGTACAATATATGTACATATATTGTTTGCATGTATTTAATTATTTATTTATTTAAAGCGCGCATTCGCTTCGTTTTTTTGTTTTTTTTTTTTGTGTGTTGTTTAAGCTTTAACATATCTCGTTTTGCAATGGCTGCTTCTTCAGCTTCAAAAAACAGCAAAAAATTTCACTTTTTCCACATAAGTAATCATAAAAACTATGCACGTCCAATACACACAAACATACGATCAAATGCGCTTTGATTGTATTATGTTTACTTTTTTTCGTTTCGTTATATTTTTTTTGTGGTTTGTTTCGTCTCTAAGACATTAGCAAGCGCTTAGATATATAATGTAACTTGAAATGATTTTCCGCTTTGGAGAGCGTGTAGAGGCTTAAGCGTCAATAGGCATGGGCATGTGCATTTGGTTTTCCATTGGGCTGTTTGCCTTGGCAAGGTCTTGCGCCAGCTCAAGACAAGCACACGCACGCATACAGAGAGAGAGAGAGAGAAAGAGAGATCTAGCTCCTATTTACGCCCAAGCTCTGCCAACTTTTACTGAAGATATTGTGTTTGGAATGTGAATGCACTACAAGTGTCAGTGTAGACTTGTTGCATGGTCTCGTTGCAGATATTGTTGTTGCTGTTAGTTGCTGGCAAGACACAGTCCAAGACAGCCAACCGCAAATATTTCAAAATAGTTACGCACACAACCACACACACATACACACGCGATCAACATGCACTGATCAAGAATCTTGGCTGTTAGTTTTTTTTTATTGGACGCACCGGCAAACGTTTTTCTTTTGTGTGTCTTAAACAACGGGAAACTATCGACTTGAACGCCAGCAAAGCCGCTGAGAAACTAAAACTCAAGTCTTCGAATGCGCGCACAACGTAAGATGTGTTGTAGTTTCAAGCCATGACAAAACTCAGTCGCCTAAAAAGCTCAAGCTTAGCTTTGTAAATTGCGACAATAAACCAGCTTAACAGGTAAAAATAAACAAAAGCAACAATATCAGCAGCAGCAGCGTAAAGCGGTCAGCGACGTTGCCATTTGCTTCGAAACAACTCAAAAGTGAGAGTAAGCTTGCAAAAGTCTCTCTGCGCTCGACGCTCTCTGAGTGCAGTTGGACATTGAGCTTTTGTATTGGTTAGCATGCAATTGGAAAAAAGCTTTGGTGTTGTTGCTTTTATTACTCTAGTAGTGGGGTTGCGCTGATAAAAACAAGTTTGTTGCTTGCATTGAAGTCTTTCGATTTAGTTTTTGTTGTTTTTCTTTTTTTGTACCTGGAGTTTTATGTTGTCGAAGCCAACAAACATATTGCTTTGATTTCAACACATATACAAATGATTATGCCAAAAACTTGTTAAATGACTCACATTTCTTGTTGTTATTTGCAAAGCTTTAGTAATTTTCGAAAGACTTTATAACAACAACAACAACAACAGCAAACAGGCAAAAGAATTTATGCAGCAGGTAGCAAAGTAACTTTTGTTGTTATTGCTACTACAGTCCAAAAAGTTGTCACAACCCGCGCCATTACGCAAGGTTGCATTAGGAAGTGGTTGTTAATGTTATTGCCCCATCACGTTGCATGTAAGAATCTGGTAAGAAACTATTGGACTTACTTAATATTAAAATGCAACCGCTGAAAAATTTATTTTGAAAAAAAAAAATACAACTAAGCAGCTGAACTTGGAAAAACAAATAATATTGATTAGAAATATGAAAAATAACTTGTTACATTTGCATTGCAGTTAAACTGGAAATACAGAAAAGTGCTTACTCAACTGTCGACTGCTGCTGGAGAAATTCACTTGAAGTTTATAAGGAATTTATTAAGCAAATAAATTCTATTCCAAAGCCATTTTCCCATATTCTCGAGATTTCCCAGTTGACAAGCATTGAAAAAAAAACATTGCAACATTTTGTTCAACACCTGGCGGAGGTTTGAAGCCGATATTGGGCCATATCAATGGCAGCTCTAATATTTATATATTTATTATGGCAGCCCATGAGCCCTAAGAGGCACATCATCAAGTGTTTAACGGACGGTACAAGTATAACTATCTATAAGGCAAAAAAAAAAAAATAAATTACAATGATGCAAATAATAAAACAAAAATTAGTTGCGAAGACGAAGGTAAATATTCTTTCAAAAAGGAAATAAATCAATTCATTCATTCATTAAAATGACTACCTTTGCACAAAGGCTGGGGATTTGTAGAAGAGCCTAGTGGTCTCGCTGCCCTAACAGGCCAGCGGCCATCCCTGGCTTATGGCATTCTCTTATAAATAAATGTGTAACCTCAGTTCTAATTTAAGCTATTACTCAAGCATATAAGTATATTTTTAGTTTCGTGCTGTCGTTCATTGGTGATCAATTAGTGTCATATGTTTTCAACTTACGATGCAGAATATTGACAAATTTCATTATTGATCATAGGAAATACGACAAATTTTGTGCTTGCAATTTTGAAGAAATACAAGAAATTTTAAACAGTTTTAGAAACTTTTAAATATGCTCTATGTTTTAGCACTGGAGTCCCGGCTAACTGAGTTGATTCTCTCTTCCCCCAAGTAGTTGACAATTGATATTTATTGAGTGCCTGATAAGGAAAAATATAGGAAATGAATTTTGCAGGGCATTAGGGTAGCGATAAACCCGCGAATCTCGCCAATTGACGTAGGTTCCAGAGCTTTTGATAACAGGTTGACAGATTCCACAGCGATGAACAAACAAAAATTGTTCTATATGTATGTATATACCCAAGGTTTGCTCAAAAGTCACCAAGAGTCACATTAGCTGTCAAGCCGACTCATACAAAATACTCAACTTTAAATGGATTTCGTCTGGATTGTTGTCAAACTTTTTTCTAGGTAGCCGAGCCGCCAACCAAGTGCATTCGAAACCTTCGCGTGCGTTATATTAAGGCCCCGCCAAGGCCGTTTCCGTCACCGATAATGCAAATTATTGGAATGCTATTAACCACACGTAAACATTTCTTTATTGAAATAAACAAACAGCTTAGTCAATGTGCTGAGCAAAGATTAAAAAGGCTATCAGCTAGTAGAATGTGCTAGAGAGCAAGTAAATAGTGTAGCTTTAATGCATATACTACTTCGAATATAAGATACTCGAATATAATATAGCCTGTAATGCAAAATATAAATAAAGTAAATCATATTTAATTACATAAAAAACCGCATTTGTTTTATATAACGTTAGTTATGTAAACCATATTTTGTCAAAGTCAGACAATAAACTAAAGATTTTACTAGCAAAATCTACAAAAAGTCAACTGAAAATCTATCCCCATAGAGAGTATGAATACAATGCGGGGTATACATGAGCTCAAAGTTTGACGTTTCGACTTCTGTATGCATTAATGATGAGGTGATATTAAGGGTAAATACATGTACACAAGAATAAGCATTTAAAATGTACGATTATTGTAAACTCTTCATAGAACTGATAATAGCCGAGTTCAATAACTCTGATTCGCATGCAAGCGGCTTATCAGCTCTTTTCACAGCACACTTACGACAAACGTAAATTTCTTTACTATGTAAATATGCGCTCCGTCTACAGCGCTTAATGCGTATGCTAGCGAATAATAATAATTTGTCCGTTTATATGTATCCCTTATAAAAAGTACGTAAACAAGGCTACAAAGCTGACAAAGCTGTTTTTTTTTTTGTTGTGCGATCCTGGATAATCTGGTACGGCAATCGATTGATTTGATGATTTCGTAGTTCAAAAATTCGTGCCATTTCGGAAATGAAGCAATAACGGAGGAGCAGTAGCTAATAAACACTATATAAATAATTATATTTATATATATGACTTTACATTGCTTGTCCTGATATAAGATATTATATCCCTTCTGATTTATTCCACCTAACAAACATATTATTAATGTTACGCGTATTGTATAAAATTTTATTTGCTTTACTATGCAGAACGAATGTGTAATGCAATCAATTCTTTCATTTGCCTGATATCTTTCATAATGTTACATTTAACATATCTATTGGTTCTCTGTATATTTACAATAACAAAAATCTGTTGTCTTTTTGATGTATCAAACGACATATCTTCTTGGTTTTTGTATCGCTACATAAACTTTCGTTCTTGTTCGCACAATTATAAGTTGAAATGTTCTATGAATATACCATCCTTATACGATCAGCAAATATCCGTAGACACAATTGCACTATTGGAGGTGTATTTATATTCTTCCTTTCACGCCTTAGCAAATTGCTACTTTTTTTGTCATGCGTAATATTTTCGGATTGTAATTGTCTTCAACCTGAATCATCTTTTTTTTACCATAAATTTTATAAAGTTATCATTAGGTTACTTATGTGCTTGTATCTTAATATATCAGTTTTTGTTGTACTTATATTTTTGGTTACCTTGTGCGTGATTTCATTTAATATTTTGTATAATTTATACAAATGCTTTTAAAAAAGTTTTTTATGGATATTATCATACTTTGCGGTTAGATCATTTACAATAGCGTCAATTAGGATCTTTAATTGTCGTCCAAACTGATATGTTGAGAGCTTACTAATTTGTGTATTATTATAGTTTATGTCCATCAATGTAGCTATGATGACTCTCAATTTATATCCTTCGTATATTTACTATATATTTTCCCTACGTATATCTGTAATATTTTTATCATATTTTTTTTGCTAGAGATACTCGTAGTCTATATATATCTTTTGTTATTGTTATGTGATCGCAACTTTTTTTCATAATATCTATGTATTTATTATATCAAAAAACTTTATTTTTTCATGTAATAAATATCATTCTAGATTATAATATTAATTCAATTGAAAATAGATACCTTCAATTTACTTTCAATATATTAAAAATAATTTTTAATTACAATATTCCGTACCTTTGATCCAGCTGTGTCACGTATTTTTTCGCTGCATGCCTCTCGCTGCCTTTATTCGCTCCTCTTTTTTTTTTGCTCATTATATGAATAAGCGTATTATATCTGATACAATCTGGGTATTTTGGTACGGATAAAACTGAATACAAAAAATTTTTTGCATTACAAGGTAGTCTTCTTTATTTTACAATGTCTATGACAGCTATGATAGATGATAGTTGATTCTGATTTGTTTCATTTCTTTTGACAAAGTATATATATATCAATATTTACCATCAATATACTTGTGATGTTTTAGTCCGGAATGCTAAAAAAACAACGTAATTACTACATCCTCAAAAAATAAAAAAATGTGGTCGAGTGCCACGCTCACTTTCTCTGAACACAATATTTCCTTATTGATCTATAATATAGTGCTAATGCAAATTTTATAATTTCTCATTTTCGTTTTGGCCGTTAATTAATTTAATTCGAAAACATAGGATATATTTGCCCCTATATGTGCAAATTGCAGATAACTCACTCGGAACACTAAGTTACAATCAAATAACCCAAATAGATTGTATTATTAACTTATATCATAATGAATCATGATGCTATACTTTCTGTTTGTTGAGCTTGAATTATATAACAATTTTATATATTGTAGACAAACTACAGACATATTATCCTGTGAAATTTATCTGACACTTTGATAAGTCCGTAATTCAGCTGAAATTGCTGTCGTTCCGATTTCATTAAGTTTTTCAATTGTCAATTCGTTAGACTCTCGTGATATTCCATTTGAATCAAAACTTTGCATTTCAAATTGGAAATGTCGTAAATGATTTTTTCGCTTTCTTTGCGGCAAAAAATAACGTGTGTTATACAATCCCCCTTTTTATAATTTTTTGCAGCATAAAATTATGCCGATCTTCATTTTTATCTATCTTTCTAGGCTTCTGAAAGTATTTCTCAGTTCTCAAATCAAAAAACGCACTAAAGACGTTATTCTCGGCTAATTTACTCCATGATATTCTATACAATATTACATAAATGCTGCTATCCTGTGTCGAGATTTTCTTAATAAAAAACTAATGTTTTGAAATATTTATGGCAACGGAATCCAATGCTGAAAGATAAGACTCATCCTATATTTCGTACTTTGCATAAGCGTTATATATCTACTCAAAAAAATAATATCCGATATGTAATTCTGCTTTATCACTAAGTTTATTTATTGTGATATGAAATGAAACAAAATAAAATGAAAAGTACATGTAAATACAAATCAATTATTTGGCGAAGTTATGGCAAATATTAAAGAACAAACATGCCTATTCTGCGCAAATATCAACGGCTTTGATAAGCTTAACATCCACAGCGAAATAGAGCTAATTTTCAGTATTTCATATGCCTAAACATTCAACATAGTTTCCAGCATCAAAACAAGCAAAAAGCAATAAACCATTTAAGATCCTTGGCATCGAATAAATAACCAAGGGATAATGGCAGATATGAAACACAAATCTCGCAGACTGCGTTATTGTTCTATTATCAAAACCGCTTGTAGACTATATTGGAATATGAATGTCTTTAATATCAAAAGCTTTGTTGAGACTCTAATCTCAACAAGGGAATATAATAACTAAACAGTAATATATTATACGAATTAATAAAAGAACTAATTCATTTGAAAATGTAAAAAATACGAACTTTAACTGGTACAACTTGGCGGAAAGTAATGATGCCTACAGTAAGTAAACGCGTAAGTACTTATTAGTTATTGTATTGTTGATATTTTAATCCAGAGACACCTCTTTGCTGTCAATAGAAGATCTATAAAGCCTTGCACAAAAGAAACGGAAGATGGAGTCGCATACACAATCAACAACGCTATTGAGAACAAACCTTCCTAAGGTGACTTTTTTCTCTCTACAAATAATAACACATATTTATTTTATTTTTGTTTAGTATTTTATTGAAATAAATAAATGTATATAGAATATACAATGTATAATAATAATATTAACTAAAATAATAGTAATTATTTGGCAGTAAACAAAAAGCTTAATGATATAAAAGTAATATTAATTGTAAGAGAGCTTCAAATTTTGTATGAAATTAATAATAAATAATATGTATGTAACAATAACAAAATATTAAATAGTAGTTGAACAATTGTTTGTTGCTTAAAATACTGTGTACTACTTTTATTAGTAATCAATAAATACAGAAATCAATAAAAAATTGTTTTTCAAATACCTATGGCAAGAAAACCAGATGCTGAAAGTAACTTTATTTGTTTTAAATTTCAAACTTTGCAACGCTATAACTCAGCTAACAAAAATCCGATCCAAATGCCGCTTTATACGTCTGTATGTTGGCGTGAAAAGCCACAAATTACAAATGAGTATAAAAGACCTGCATATTCATATGAAATTTATTTGGCGAAGTTGATGTAACAAAATAGTAAACTACAAGAAGACATAATTTCTGTGAAATATCGCACTTTGATAAAGACCGTAAGTTCAGCCGTAAATTATCTTCCGATTTGCGGGAAGTTTATGCCTTAGTTAGACTCGTAGAGATGCATAAGGAATAAAACTGCATTCAATAAATTTAAGGAAAGTCAACGATTTTCGATATTTTGGCAAAAATCGGATGTGAACCCCTGATATATTTTTGCCAAACAATTTATTGCTCCTGCTCTCATTTCATTATCACTTTCTACAATTTGAGAAGCAATACATCTCAGAACACAATAGAAAAATTCGCAGCACGGAAATCGTTTTTCAGCTTTAATTTACGTCCCATTGCGAGACTACTAAATAAACAACTGTCTAATTATGTAGTTCGATAATAAAATATGCGTTATTTCAAATTTAACCTAATGGCAAAGAAAAGCCAATGCTGAAGAGTAACTTTATTTGTTAATTTCAAAACTTGCAACGCTATAACTCATGCTAAAAAATTACCGAGATTCAAAATGCTTTATAAAACGATTTATACTGTAGTTGGCCGTGGATATGAAGCACAAATTACAAAAAATGAGTTAACTAAGAAACTGCATGATATTATTAATAAATTATGTTGGCGAAGTATAGGAACAAAATAGTAAAGCTAAGAAACAATTTCGAGTGAAAAATAACACTGAGACACCACTTTTATATTATGACAGTATTCAGAGAGCAGAAATTTCTTACCGATACTATTCTTAAACTCGAGTGATGATAATACATAAGAACTATGAAACTGCATTCAAACTAGAAATCTAGTCGATTTTATCAACGCGATAATTAATGGCAAAAATCTCTGATAGTTACACCATGCTAAAATATTTTAACCAAAATTATGCCCGTTTTCATATGTCATTATACAACCTATATCCACATAAACTTTGCAGAAGCTATCATCTTGCAGCCAAAAAAATCGAACAGAATATTATAAATCAAAGGATAATATATATTACTCCATGAAGATTATCACTACAATTAAACCATGAGTTCTGTTAAAGTTCAGATCAATAAAAAATTGTTTTTCAAATTTTACTAATGAGCAAAGAAACCAATCGCTGAAGAGTAGAGGCGTTAGTTAATTCAAAACTTTGTCAACGCATATATACTCACAGCTAAGAAAAATCCCCCGATTCAAATGCTTTGAATACATCCATGTATATATGGGCAAGTGAAACGATACAAAAAGATACTGACAGAACTGTATGTATATAAAAAGTTATTTGGGCACGAAGTATTATGAACCAAAATAGTAAAACTAAGAAGACCAGAAAATTTCTGTGAATATCGCCACTTTATTATTCGTGACCGTAATTCAGCGAAAGGTTTCTGCCGCGATTGCGATTTTCATGCCTTGTAGAACTCGTGAGGCATGATCTAAGAATATAAACTGCATTACAAACGTTAGAAAAGGAGTCTACTGATTTTCGACTAATTTTGAGCAAAAATCGTGAAATGTACCTGTAAATATCTTTTTGCCAAAAAAAATCTATAGCCGTTTTCTATTTACTATGCACTTTCCTACTTGAGAAACTATAATCCGAGCCAAAAAATCGAGCACGAAGTGTTTTCCAGGCTTAATTACTTATATGAGATAACTAAATAAACATGGTTTCTGTTGATGTTCGAATCAATAAAAAATTGTTTTTCACAATACCTTATGGCCAGACAATATTAGAGAGATCTCTATTATGCGTGAAGAGAGTATATCTAAGTTTAATTTCATATACTTCATTTTCTCATTGAGGAGGTTTATGCGGGAGGTGGAGGGCTGTGACGAAGATGGACCTTAACAATTAAAGAGGTTGTACGACGGCGACGATAACACTAAACTGATAAGTCAGAGATCACGTGAGGAAATGACTATAAACTCCCAAGCTAGAAAACAGAATCAAATGTCTCTATTGCGAGATAATAATTATAGACGTCTGTATGTTTCTCCGTGAAAGCCATTAAAATGAACTATAAGACTGTCTATTGGGATTATAAGCGATATATTCAAAACTATATATATATCTATATTTTTCTCGTATAAAACGCAGGCTTAGCACAACACTATATACACCAAATATGTCTTTCCGATTTGCCAGTAGTTTACATCGCGGTGTATTCACTCTATATATGCATAGTGCTATAAAAAACTCTGTGCTTCCAAATAAGAGAGAGAGAGGCGAAGCTACGGTGTCATAAATTGATCAAAAAATGAGTGTAAGAGTGTGCACAAACACTTAATGCCGTCTATCTATTTCCTTACACTCCGTAACTTTGAGAAGCCACATCACAATCTTGCACAGAAGTGTTTATTCTAAGCGAGAGGATGAATCACTTGAGATACTAGAAGTAACATATGTGCTGTGTTATCAGAGTCATAAAAATTTAATATTCACATAACGTATGGAAGAGAGGCCACCAATCGCCAGAGAAGGAGTAGAGCGTGTTGGTATCAATCTTCCACAACATAATACTCTTATCTAAAAATTGCCGATTGCAAATGCTTTATACGTCAGTAATGTTGCGTGAAAAACCACCTATTATTAACACAATATATTACCAGACTGTACTCATATAAAAATTAATCTTGGACGAAGTATAATGAACAAAATATATATATCTAAGACATCAACACTGTGCGTGTGAGAGTGAGCGGCGGAGCAAGTGGATTTGTTAGATTGCCACCTCGCCACTCAGCGAAATTACTCTTCCCGAGAGCGACGAAGTGATCTACCTGTGATACCGACGAGTGAGACTGCTATATAGAGTAGAAACTCTATTCGAGAGAAGTGCGAGATTTTGCGACTTATTCGATATTATCCATACAGTGCGTAGCGACTGTATTATCACCTAGAATTGCCAAAAAGTGTTTACACCTTTGTTACATTTCACTGATATTCATCTACTACATTAATATATGCTCTAATATACTCTCACCACCCATAAATCACCCATTATACTATATTTATCAGATCGCATTAGGGACGTGAGCTCCATGAGCCACCCACTAGAAGAGGGTGAGACCATCTATATATAGGTTGCATTATTGTGCGAAATTATATCTTCTTCACCACCACATAGGCAGGAGAAAGACAATGCTAGAAGTTATAGGATGGACACGGTCGGGTATAAATCTGATGGCAGAGCGACTATATTTATAACCCATCTAAAAAAATTCCTGATTAATTCACAAATGCAATATATTACGCGAGTCGTGTACGTGAGTTTAGGCGTGTAGAGGCGACAGAGTGAGAGAAGTGAGAAGAGGAGGACTGTGAGCTTATATATATTAGAAGTGTTGCGCCACGCACTCACGAACAACCCCCACGAGGATGATAGAGAAGTAAACAATATTTCTGATGAATATTATCTCAACTTGAATTAGACCGTAAACTCGAAAATACTGCTTCCGATTGCGGAGATTTTCATGCCTTGTTAGACTGCAGTGAATGCAATAAGAATATAACTGCAATTCAAAAACTTAGACAAGCTCTACGAATTTTGATATTTGATAGGCAAAAATTGTGAAATGTAATAAATTTTTGCCACACCAAATTATCCGAGTCTTATCATATTCATTTATCAACTTTCATGAACTTTGAGCGATATAGATTACCATAAAACCGTCTTCAAGATCAAAAAAAATCGCACAAGATATCACACACACCACCACTCAATGAAGATACTATAAAATAATACCAGGTTCTGCTTGTTGTTGACTAGCAAGTAACACACACACCCAATTATTATCAAATACCGAGTGCAGAGAACACACACACAACGAGTTATTATGTGATCACAGTTCAAGACTTTGCAGAAAACGCTAAACTCACTAAAAAGAAATATACCGATTCAAATACCTTTAATACGTCATTGTATGTTGCCGCAGTGAAACGAGCACATTAAAATGAAGAAAAAGACGTAATGATATAAAAATATTCGGCGCGAAGTTATAGAAACAATTATATATTAAAACTAGACCCCACATTCTCTGCTGCTGACATATCGCACCGACTTTGATATTATTGGGAACTCTTAAGTGAAGCGAAAATTGACTTTCCGTATTTGCCGGAGTTTCAGTTGCCTTGTTTTTTAACGTACATCGTGAGATAGCCATTAAGATATATTAAACTTGCGATTCACAAATACTAGAAAGTCTAAAGACCCGATTTGTCTCATATTTTAGTGCAAAAAGATGCGATAGATGTATCACACCACTTATCACGTAATCTTGGCGGACCATCCACTCACTTCTATGAGACGTTCACACTAGAGAGCGTTGCCATCGATGGAGATATCATTCAGCCCAAAAAATTCAGGAGTGGGCACACTATACAGACGGGAGTGTATGTCAGAATAATATTCATCTAACACGATGGAATAGACTAAGAGGAACAGATGTGCACCACTATGGATTGATTCTAACCCACCAACCCCACACTTGAGGCAATTATTATTAACCAAATGAGCAGAATGAAGTAGAGCGTGTATAGTGTGAGTGTGAGGAGCGCGTTATACTTGACAATCGTCTAAATACTATCACACGTAACAAAAGTGCGGAGCGAAGATGCTACTATAACCGTACGCCTGGCGACACACAGTTCGACATAATAATAGATCAGTAGACTAGCAGCATGGACTAATAAAAGTGCTGATTTGCGTATATATATCAGAACACAAAAGATCATGGAGACAGGAACAAATTCATGTGAAATAATCTGCACACACTTTGATAAGCCGTAATTCAGCGAAATTGCTTCCGATTGCGCGGCAGAATAAGCATTTCACGCCTTGATAGAACACACACGTTATAGATATACACATAAATACGACATACTGATATTCAAACTGAGAAAAAGTCTACAGACTTTTGAGATATTTATGGCAAAATATAGTGAGATGATCACAATTCTTTTGCCAAAAATTATGCACAAGTGCTTCCAATACCTTTATGATCTTTATCTAGACTATTGAGATACACCTAAATCACACCTAAAAAAAATCGCACAGATATGTGTTTATCAAAATAAGAAGCTAAATTTTACACTCAATGAGAATACTAAAGTAAAACATGTTCTATGTGTTCGATCAGTAAAAAATTGAGTTTTTATTCATATACCTATAAGTCTAAAACCAACTGCTCTAGCAAGCATAAACTTTTTTGTAATTTAATAATTTCACTGACACAACCAGACATATATGCTATAGGCAATAACTAACTCAGGATGCTAAAAAAAATCCGAGATTCAAATCCCTTTATACGTACTGTATGTATGCGTGAAAAGCCACAATTAGAAAATAGTATGAGACTGTATGAAATAAAAATTATTCTGGCGAAGTATGATCATAAAAATAGTAAACTAAGAAGACCAAATTCTGTGAAAGAGTCGCAAGCTTCTGATAACGAGCCGTAAATTCAGCGAATTTCCTATCCTGAATTGCGGAGTTATCATGCCTTGTTAGAACTCGTGAAGATGCATCAAGAATAAAACTGCATTCCAATCGTAGAACAGTCCACGATTTTTTCGTATTATTATTGCAAAATTGTGATTAAAAATTTTTGCGCGAAAAAATTAAATGACCAGTCTCATTTCTTATCACTTTCCTACATTTGAGAACTATATCTCAAGTCCAAAAAATCGCACAACGAAGGTTTTTCATGAGCACACTCATACTACATAAAGGAAGTAGAACTATAATATAACATGTTTCTGTGTGCTGTGACGAATCAAGATTAATAGAAGTTGACTTTTTCAAACACGAGTGGCGAAGAAAACCAAATCTTCTCGCAAGACAGGGCAGAGCGTTTGTTTAATTATCCAAATGCACGTAATAACTCAGGCTAAAACAAATTCCGATAATGCTTTATACGTCTGTATATGATTGCGCTGTGAAAGCAGAAATTCAAAAGGAGTATCAGAGCAAGACCTGTGATGCATATAAAAATTATTTTGGCGAAAAGTTATGAAACAAAATGTAAAACTAAGGAAGGACCACAATTGATCTAGTGAATATCTGCAATTACAAACTTTGATTTAAGGCCGTACATTCCAGACCAGAACATTGCTATCCGATTTGCGGAGTATTTCATGCCTTGTTACGACTCTGTGAGAATGCATAAGAATATAAACTGAGCATTGCAAAACATAGAAAAGCTAACGATTATTCGAATATTTTGAGGCAAAAATCGTGAGCAATGTAAACCCGCCATCCGTAAATTTTGCCAAAAATTACGGCCGTATTCATAATAATAATAACACTTTCTAACTATGAAAGCATATTAATATCTCTTAGTCCAAAAAAAAATCGCACAGAAGATAGTTTTCCAAGGCGAATTCTTACTCATGAGATACTAAATAAACATGTTCTGTTGTGTTCGATCAATAAAAATTGTTTTTCAAATACTTATGGCAAGAAAGAACCGAAATGCTGAAGAGTAACACTAATCTTTGTTTACATTTTCAAAACTTTGCAGCTATAGCAACTCAGCTAAAAAAATGCCGAATTCAAAATGCTTATACGTCTGGTAATGTTGGCGTGAAATAGCACCCAATTAAAAATGAGATCATCAAAGACTGTATGATATAAAAATTATTTGGGCGAATTAAGAAACAAAATAGTAAACTAGAAAGGAACAAGAGTTTCTTATGAAATTATCGCACTTTTGATATGCCGTAATTCGCTGAAAATATTTCTACACGATTGCGGAGTTATCATGACGTGTTAACGAGCTGTGAGATGCATAAGAATTACAAACTGCCGCATCAAACTTGAAATTCTACTGATTTCGATATTAATTTGGCAAAATATCGCTGAAATGTAATAACATCTCCTGTAAAATTTTTGGCCAAATTATAGCCCGTCCTTAACATCTTCTTATTATCACTTTCTAACCTTATGAGATAAGCTAATATTCATCAGCCAAAAAAAAATCGTCACCAGAAGTTTTTCAAAAGCTTAAATTTACCCATGAGAATATACACATAAAACATGTTCGTTTTGTTCAGATCATAAAAAATTGTATATTTCAATGTACTTATTGCAACCAAAATCGCAATAATAGCAGAAGAGTACATTAATTATGTTGGTTTAATTCAAATTTGCAACGCTATAACTCAGCTAAAAAAATACCGATTCACAATGTTCACTTTAATAACGTCTGTATGTTGGCGTGAAAAGCACAATTAAAATGAGTATAAGACTGTATGATATAAAAATTATTTGGCGAAGTTATTATTAAAATGAGCATAGAAATATATAATACATGGCGAAAATATGAACAAAATAGTAAGCAAACAATGCAAACTTCTGTGAAATGTCGCACTTTGATAAGCCGTTATTCTGTGGAATGTTAGAATTGTAGGATAAATCTAAGCATTGCGATAAATCTATAGTAAAAACTTTAACTCTTGGAAATAAGATTATAAAATAAAATTATAAATTCACAAAAAAGGTGTTCTGCTTTTGTATCAATTTCAATCTACGAAAGGATTTAGTCAACAAAGTCAAATCGGACTCGGTTTTTTTTTTTTATACAATTTTATGTTTTTTTTTTTTTGTTTATTATCCAAAAAGTTTTTTTTTAAACATAGCAATATTATTTTTCAGTGCACTTTAGCATCAAACGCATACTGTCTTTTCGACTTCGATCGAGCACTGACAATAAATGGAGCAAGTATCTTTTGTGCGTACGACTTCAAAACAACAAGTACAATGCGATAATAATGAAAATACGTATTACATATTAAATTATGCACACACATACTGAGCTTGCTCGTAGCAACACTAAACAGAACAGTGGCTGGCGCTGGATGCTGAGAGAAAGAGATAGAGTGGAAGAGAGAACGAACAATTCTTTGTTGTAGAGCGATTAAATTTGCACTTTGTGTTCTTGTTTCACGTGCATACATATATGTATATGTATATATATATGTGTGTAAATATGTGCATATCCAATGGATTTATGTACATGTATATATATATTATTAATTATTAACTTAGTCTTGAATATACTTATATATATATATTACTTATGCAGCGTGCTTGTAATTACCCATACGTAGAAAGCACAGAATGAAAAAGAAAATGAGCGACGCAACGCAAGAGACAACAAGCACAACAACAGTAATCAGTCACTTGTCGTTATCAACAGTCGAATGCAGCGCTAACAGCTAGACAGAGGCAGAGCTAAAGGCAGCGGCCAGGCAGCAGGCAGAGACAGGCAGCATGCGCGCACTCGTTTGAATACGCGTCGTAGTAATAACTTGTTTAGCGGGCGGATCGGCCGAAATTCTATAAAGCACACATAAATGTTCTGCTTGTAAATTGAATCTAATCGTATTGTGCGTGTGTTTCGATAGCTTCATACATACAATCAAGGAATTGTGAAAAATATTAACTAATCTTAATCGCTAATTATCGCTACGCAAAAAAACTTAAAACTATTCATTTGTGTGAGTGTGTTTGTAGATGCGCTTGTGCCAACTGGGCAAGCAAAGTATACTCATTAAACACCTTAAAACTTAATAAGCGCTTAACTACAGCTGCTGGAAAAACTAATGTAGCGAGTCAAGAAAACAAAGCAGCTGTAGCTAGCAAACAAAAGCAACAAAAACGACAACAAAGTGAAGTGGGAGCGCTGAACAACAAAATAATAAACAAAAACCGGAATCAGAACGAACACAAGCACACATATAGCATGTGTGTATGTACATATATACATTTGTATGCAACTGTGTACGACACAATAACACAACAAGTCCAAATGCGTGGCGCAGTACTATAAAAAAAGCTCAGTAATATAGTGGCACAACAGTAGTCACAGCTTCAAAGTATAGCTGTATATTGACAAAAATTATTAATTTAAACGTCAAATGCTTCGTAGTTTACAGAACGACGCTCTTTTCATCGTTTACAGTAGAAGTGCATGCCACTCTCTCACTTGTTGCTTGGACGCTCTCTCGCAGTGTGTGTGTGCATTCATCAACAACAAGGCAGGCGTTATCAGTCAATGAGCCAGCGGCTGACAAAAGCTGACTGGTACTAGCATCAGTTAACCTTTAAAGACTTCAAAACGCCCGCACAACGACAAATCGACTTGCAAATGTATGTATGTATATAAATTTTTCTGTGTACTAGTATGTTATGTCTTATCGACTGAATTTTTGCTGAATTTAAAAAAAATTTTGTAAATCTGTTGATGTACCTTCCTATCGGCAACATCTGTTGAGCTTATCAATAAACGTTGACCCGTTTAAAAATCAGAATATTCACATTAAGTATACGACATGTGTACGTGAAAAACCCTTACTGGTGGTGAAACCTGTTGCTGATAAAGCCAGGCATATACATGTAGTTGTTTTATAAATTCTAACCAGCCTTAGGCAAAATTATACAAACTTATATACAGAACCTTTAGAGCATCACTGATAAGAACAGCGTGCTTATATATAAAATACATAAGTTCATGTATGTGTATCTGTGTGTGTGTGTGTGTGTGTGTGTGTGTGTGTGTGTGTGTGTGTGAGTGTGTGTGTATGGTTACTTTGTTGTACTTTGATTTAGACAAAGCACGCGTAAGCTTGTGCAAAATACAAAAACTCAGATTAATTTAGTTCTTGATAGATCGGCTGGTTAATAGCTGCTTAAGCGGCAGTTCGCAAGCTCTTCAAATATTCATCGTTTCAAAGTACATATAAGCTTCATAGTCTGTTTATGAATGAACGTACTTAAAATAGTTCAATGCACTTAACTCCTAACAACCCTTGAAATATCAAAGAGAGTGAAAGAGATAAGCGCTGTTAATCAATACACGTGTACATTTCAAAAATGTACAGACATATACATACATTTATTCTGTTATTATTATGTTATTCACAGCTTAATTCATACACATCAATCATGTCACAGCCATATGGATTATGCAATGGTATGATGCAGCCTAGTGCTCCCACACTTGAAGATCTCGCAGTAGAAAGTAAATCAAAGTCCAATACGCTCTCCTCGCAACGAAATGGAGCTTACAGTGGATACAGCGGTAGTCCGGAGAAGCAAACTGTGTTCGATATGACTTTAAAGTCATTGGGATTAACGAATCTAACGTCCAAGGATATGCGCACATTGATAAGTGAGTGAGAGACCGAGAACGAGCTCAAACGTATTTTGTAATCAATTGTTGTTGACCTTAAACAGTGCTGGGTTTCATGTTTCTGTTATTTGTGATAAGCGTGACTGGATTCTTTGTAATGTGGTTCACCGAATACTACAATAATACCATGTTGGAGGTAAGTATGCCCAGTTTGTTTTATTTTTTTTATTTTTATCGTTTTCACTCCCTCTATTGCAGAATATAGTTTTAGCTAAGAACTCCGAGACAGCAAAGAGTTGGCTCAATCCGGATTCCAAATATGATACTCAGCTTAAAGCGCATATATTCAACTACACGAATATATATGACTATTTGGAAGGAAGGGCGGAGAAAATACATGTAGAAGACTTGGGACCATTTACCTATCAAGAGCACACTATAAAAGATCAAGTGTCATTTAATGATAATCACACAGTGACGTTTAGAGTAAGAATGTAAATTTATTTTCAAATTGCAAACATTAAGCCTCATATATCCATAAAGGATCGGAAATCGTATAAATTTCTGCCTGAGAAATCTACGCAGCCTGAACTCGCTAACGTTTTAGTGCCGAATGTGCCCCTGCTCTCAGCTGCAGTCCATGTGAACCGCATGCCCGCGTTTAAACGATTGGCAGTAAACGGTGTTATAAGATTGTTTGATGAGCCTTTGTTCAAGCCACTGACTGCCAAAAAATTTCTTTGGGGCTATCGGGATAAGATAATAAGCCTGGATTCGCTTGGTGGCGGTAAAACACACTTTGGCCTGCTAAAAAATGTAAGTTATAATACTCAAATCTATTTTGTGTTTAACTAAAAGTATTTGGTTTGTAGCGTAATGGTACAAGCGTGGACTCTGTACAGCTAAATACCGGCGAGGACGACATTTCAAAGCTCAGCATCATAACACAGTTCAATGGCAAGCCACAGTTAGACTTTTGGGAAGGTGACGAGTGCAATCGCATTGATGGCAGTGAACCATCCATGTTCTCGCCTAATTTATTACAAAATCGCAGTAGCGTTTATGTTTTTCTCCAAGTACTTTGTCGCAAGGTGCCTTTGTATTTTGAACGCGAAGAAACTATTTATAATGACATTGATGTACTGCGCTATATAACGCCTCTGGATGTGTTTGCAAATCCCGCTGAGAATCCAGATAACGCATGCTATTGTCGCAACACAGATACTTGTCTCCCCAGCGGCGTTATAAACGCCACCAGATGTTATGATGATGCACCCATCTTTCCTTCATTTCCACATTTCTATACGGGCGACCCGGTGCTATATGCAGACTTCGAGGGCATTAGACCCGATGCAGACATACATCAGACATATGCGGAAATCCATCCACGCTTTGGCTTTCCCGTTGGAGGTGCCTCACGTGTACAAATTAATATAATGTTGCATAAAACGCCGCTGCTACGCAGTAAGTCGAAGCTCCCACAATTGCTGCAACGTTACTGCATCTCTTCTGCTTACAGATCAGGGACACCGCCTAAAAGACCGAATTATCTTGCCACTCATCTGGATAGAGATCACGAATGGTGATTTCAATGACGATGTCCTGCACACTCTTTACGTTTCCACCTTTGGTTTAGATGCCATTCAACTGGCGCTCAAATATGGCACACTGCTTGTCTCAGTCATATCCTTTAGCCTGATTGTTGCCAGCGTATATTATTTAAACAATCGCCGCGAGGAACAGCAACAGATGGAGCATAAGAAATCCTCACCAGAGCTGGAGGTGCTCAATGGCACTGCTCAGGCCAATGGGGCCTCCATCACGGTTCAAATGCAGATGGCTGCCTAAAATTGACTTCATTTGTTTATAAGTGCCATTAGATTAGACTTTTAGGAATTTTCGAATTTTATTGCGATATTATTAGCCTAGGAACGAACAAAAACAATCTTTTGTAGACTAACAAAAATGTATATATGTAGTTATGTTGTACAATTAAGAGTCTTGTAGTAGCCAACACGCGACTTCTATACCTCTACACATATATTAATAAGACAGTAGTACTTACACTCACACAAATACACGCTAACTATGTGCAATTCGGTCGCCACTCACGCTACTACAATACTAGTACCCCGCTCAGATTATTTTTGGATGAATTTTGTGTTTATTCAAGGACTAAGTGTTAGGATCGCTTTAGCTTTTATATGCATGTAAATAATTGTTTTTAATGATTTCCATGTACGGATAAATAAATGTTTAATAAACAATAATGCAAAGTGTGTAGTTCCTATATGACCCCAAATGTATCATGGTTATCAACTGGCCAAAGAACATCCGAAGTCTCGATAGTTCCAAAGAAAATGGGAGTTTTGTAATTCTTATGCAAAATTGTACCAAAAGCTTTTCCAAATTGTTGCATACTTTTAAGATACTTAGGCGACGAGCTGGTTGGACCATCCAAGATGAATGCCTAATTTACTTTTAAGATAAGTTACCTGTTCCGGAATTCTGTTTTTAGCTGTCGCACAGTTCAGATGTTGCTGCATAAGCGGATAAGATTTCTAAGCCCTGAATGTGTAGTTTTACAAATGCTTTCTCGTAAAAAATTAAAAGAACATTATTGCTTATGCTTTTTACGTTTGTTATAGCAAATATTTTATTGTTTTTTAACAAAACGAAATTCGTATATTAGTTGCTTGTTCAACATTTGATTGTTTGTATAAACCTTTAAGTATTAAATGCATTTATTTATTGCTGTACTGCGAAGTGTTAATATTTTACTTATGCATGAATGTATAAATGTATGTATGTGTGTATATTGCATGTCTTGAGAGTTTTTTTGTGTTTGGAAGTCGTTTGAAGAGGTTAATACGCGTAGTTTTTTTTTTAATGTGATATATTTGTTGATTTACGTTTTGTTGACCGCTTTTAAGTATTTATATTAGGTGTAATAGTTTATATAAAAAATAACAGAAATTATATAAAAGAAACATTAAAATATAATCGTTTATTTAAATTTTTTGTTGGTGTTTTGTTGTTATTTTTTTTATTGTTTTTTAGGTATATATTTTAATAATTAACGCGTCAATTGCCTGAATCCTCTCCATCTAATGATTCATCCTGCACCGATGAGCTGTCGTCGCCACCGCCGCCCCCTCCACCACCACGCTTGGATGAGGGTGTACCCGTGAGCCGGCTGGAGCTGAGACCCATGCCGCCGGTGCGTCTGCAAAATGAGAAATCAAATCATTATTTACCGGTTCAAGTTAAATGATTATTTATATAACGTGCAGAAGTAAAGGGGCATTATAAACGCAGGGTAAAATCGGGGGTCAATTCCATATTAACAAACACTGAATACACTAAATCTATGCTCTGATGAAAATATGGGGTTGGATCGAACATTGAACAAAAAATTAGCTGGCGCAATTAGATCCGATTTTAAATGCATGCAGACTAGAGAGAGTTTTGGTTCATTCCTTGGGGTGCATATTGTTGTTGTAGATGATGATTTGATGTAGAGCCTACCAACAAAAAGCGAAGTGAAACCTAATGCAGACCCTCACAATTCATAATCAGTGCTGCATCCTTTTTGGGGGAATATGCCTTGGCCTTTTCGGTCTCGGCCACCTGTATTGAGCTATATAGTATATATATTGTATATAGTGTATATATATTATATATATTACATTCATTGTTGTTAAAAAAAATTAAATAAAATAATCAAAAAGAATGTATATAAAAAATACAGCTTTCAGTTACATCTGTTGAACTTCCAACTTATCGATAGTACAAAATCGAAAATATGTAGATAGTTAATAATAAGATTATATACCACAACCGAAAGTCGGAGATCCCAAACGTGGAACTTACTGGATAATGTGGATTGTCGAGTGAGTTTTTACTAAACTGGTCGTAACTTATGTAAGTTAAATACAGATTATCAAGTCCATTTGGGAGGCTGATACAATTGTTAAATCGGACAACATACTGAATAACTAAAGCTTAACCATGCACATATTTTCTTAATATCGATGGTTCAACAGGTCTATTGAAAGCCTATAGTAAACAAAACTAAGCCTTCAACTTACCGTAATTTTGTTTTAAGTGAGTTAATCTCACGATTCATGGCCTCCTGTGATTCGATCATATCCTCGCATTCACGTTGATATTTACGCTTTTGGGTCTTCTCCTTTTGCAGCTCCTCCTCGGTCTCATCCAGATTGCGCTTGAGCAGTTTAATGCGGCTATTAAGCTGTTGGAATCAAAAACAAAAAAGGCAGATTAATAAACTGCTCATAATAGGTTTAAGAATTTGTGTCTATACTTTGTCCATTTGCTCCTTATGTTGATCGACATGTCTTCGCTCATCCTCTATGTTCATGCTGAGCTCCTTGATTTTTTTGTCCATCTTGCGATTCGCCTTTTGCTGCAAGAGTCGCTCTTTGCCTTCATTCTCCAGCTGTTCCTCCAGGTTGGCAATCTTCGCCTCAAGCGTGGCAATCGTTGCCTTGACCTTGGTACGTTGTGCCGTCTCAATCTCGGCAAGCTTTGCCTTGAGCTCCTTATTCTGACGCTCAAGTAAAGCTCGTGCGTTCTCACTCTTCTGCGAGTTGGACTTCTCATTGGCCAGCTCGGTGGACAACTGCTCAATTTGCAACTGAGCCTTGCGGCTGCGATCCAGCAGCACCTCTGAATTCGACTGCTCCTCCTCGAGTTCCTCTTCCAGCGTCGCAATTCGGGCCTCCAGCCGACGCTTTTCATCGATCATCAATGAACCCTTATTAGCATTGTTGGCAATCTCTTCAGCAAGCTCGTCGCGCTCCGTTTCGGCAGCGCGTCGTGCACGCTCCGAGCTGGCCAGATCCTCGGTCAGCTGTAATACTTCGGCCTCTAAGGCCTTGACCTTGCGTTCGGCCTCCTTGCTCTGCGCCTGCAGTTCTTCCTTGGCGGCCTTGGCCTCCTCGGCATCGCGTAGTGCATCTTTGACTTGTGCTTGCAGCTTCTTGGCATGCTTCAGTGCATCCTCTTTTACCTTGTTATGCATCTCCATGGTTGTCTCTAACTCCTTAAGATCGCCCTCTAACTTCTTCTTAGATGCCACAGCGGCCGTGCGCTGTTTACGCTCTTCATCCAGCTCGGCCTCAAGATCTCGCAGCTGCTTGACAAGCCCACGGCGCTTCTCCTCAGCTCCCTCCTCCTTGGCCTGCAGATCACGTTCGAATTGAGAACGCAGCGCTTGCATATTGACTTCCAATCGCAGTTTTGCATCCTCTGTCAGTTGCAAATCATCCTCAAGCTCCTCGTTCTGAGTCTTCAGCTCAGCAAGCTGTGATTCCAGTGCACGCTTTGCCTTCTCCAGCTCATGAACATTTTTGTCCGCCGTGCCCTGGGTGTTGGCCAGATCGTCCAGTTCATTTTGCAACTGCTTGCGTTTTGTTTCCAGATCCTCAATCTTGTCGTAAGCCTCGTCTAGTTCCCGCGATACCGAAAGCACCTTAGTTTCCTTTTCGCGCGCCTCGCGTTCTGCCGTATCGCGCTCCTGGGCAATCTGCTCCGATATGGCTTTCTCCTCGGCAAGGATCTTGTCAAAGTTCTTCTGCTTTTTCTCAAGCTCTAGCACCTAATGAGGGGTAGTAAAGATTATAATTGCCCAACGTTTTGTCGTCATTAATAGTAGTTAAAACCTACCTTGGTGCGCTGTGCTTCCAGCTCAATAGTGGCGTCCTCAAGCTCTGACTGTATCTTTTTTTTGCTTTTATCCAGACGATCGTTTTGAGCCATAAGCTCCTTCACCTGACGCTCGAGCGCTTCAATATCCTTGTTGAGACGCTTCTTACCCTCTTCAAGCTCCTTGGCCAGGTCGGCATCCTCCTCAGCCTTTTTCTTTATTTCTTGCATCTGTGTGGTGACTTCGGCAAGCTTTCGCTCGTAATTACGCTTGGCTTCCTCATCTTCCTCAAGCTGTTCCTGCAATGCCTCCTTCTCTGATTCGACCTGCCGCAGCTTGGAGCTGAGCGCTAGCTTCTGACGTGTCTCCTCTTCAAGCAACTGTTGCGCCTCCGTTAGCTGTGACTCCATGTTGCTGGCTGATTTAATAGCAGCTGAGGATTTTAGTTCTGCCTCCTCCAGCTGATTGGTAATATTCTCCGCCTCTTGTTGAAGTTTGGTGCACTTTTCTTGCAGCTCGGAGCGCGCACGCTCAATCTCCGCTAGTTTAACTTGCAGCTCAGCAATCTGAGACTCAGCCTGTTTGCGCCGACGATCGTTCTCCTGCCTGGAGCTATTGACGCTGCGCAGTTCGGTAGCTAGATCTGCATTCTCCGCTTCGAGAGTGCCCTTGGCCTTTTCTAGTACGGCCTTTGCCTTGCGAAGATTCTCCAGCTGATCGTTGATGCCATTTAACTCCTGCGAGTGCTTATGCCGCATGTCAGACAGCACGGCCTCATGATTCACTGCATCCTCGTCTAACGATTTCTTAAGCATGGCAACCTCCTGCTCGCGCTTGGAGCGTAGTTCCTGTTGAGCTACAAAGTTAAAAGCAAACGTGTGTTGGTCAAGGGAACTTGATCACTCCACTAACTTCGATAATACTCACCAGCTGTGGTGTCCAATGAGTCGAGCAGCTCGTTTTTTAGTGCTTCCAGTTCCTCGCTAAGATCTCGTCGTAGTTTCTCTGCCTTGCTACGTGCCACTTTCTCAGCCTCCAAGTCCTCTTGAATCTCAGCGAGCTGCGATTCCAACTCACGTTGTGCCTTCTGCGCTGTCGCCTTGACCGCGGACTCCTCATCGATTCGCATCAGCGTTTGCGTAAGCTCTTCCTCACGCTTGGCAAGCTGTGTCTGCATTTCCTCGACCTGAGTGCGACGCTCGTTGAGCTGCTCCTTGAGATCAGCAACCTCGGTCTCAATTTTGCGCTTATTGCGATCAGTCTCCTGGCGCTGTTGCTGATCCTTGTGCATGCGTTCCTCTAATTCAGCAATGGTTGCCTCATGCTTAGCTTTAAGCTTAGCTAGATGCTTGGCTTTCTCCTCCTCCTCGGCGAGCGTTTGCGACAAATCATTGGCACGCTCCTCAAGCAGCTTCTTTTCCTTGAGCAGCTTTTGGTTCTGATCATCGGTCAGCGCCAGATCTTCCTCATGTTTCTTGATCTTGCCATCCAGTTGCACTTTTTCTAGTTGCAGTTTCTGACGTGCAGCCTCCTCCTCTTCCAGTTGTTCTTCCAGATCTTGTATATGCAGTTCCAGCTTCTTTTTCTCGCCGCCTAGGGCAAGCACGCGCTCTTCTTCTTCCTCAATGCGCGTCTCCAGTTCCTGCATCATGTCCTCCAGTTCCTGTTTGCGCGCCATTAATCGCGAACGCGATTCCTCAGCCTCGGCGCAGAGTTCAATCTCGGCCTGCAGCTGCTCCGCTAGCGTGGTCTTCTCCACTAGCGCCTGCTGATATTTGCGCTCATACTCCTGGGTATTCTTGGCTAGAGTGTCGAGCTTCTCGCGCACCTGCTTTAGCTCATCCTCCTTCTGCACCAGCTTCTCCTCCTGCTTGGTCACTTCGAGCAGCGGCTTCACTTTGGTATATAGACGCCACCATTGCCAGTTGCGCAGCTTAAGATACGCTGCGCAGTTGCGTTGGATAATCCTAATGGCATTCAATTGCTGTAGACGCTTCTGATAGTTGCGTCTGGCAAGAAAACCGCGGCAGAATGCCTGGAAATTGACAATTAGATCGGATATCTTAAAATCGCGCTCCTCCTCCAAATGCGCTAAAACGCCCGCACGAAAGAAAATCTTCGACTGGCCCACGCGAAAGAGATTCGAGTCAAGCTCGAGCGCTTGGATCATCTTTTCGCAGGCCTTCTTGCCATCCATGAAGCCCTTGGGTATGACATTTGGTGTAAGCAGCTCGTACCGTTGGCGGAACTCCTGGAATGGTATGCGATTGGGGAAGCCCTGACGACAGATGCGTATACCCTCAAGCACACCATTGCATCGAAGCTGATCGAGCACCAACGGCGCGTCGATCTTGCCTGCACGCTTCTCGTGATTGGGAATGATGCAGCGCACAAAGTTGGGATTTGTGTTGCGAAGAGTGTCCATCAGTTTGGCCAATTGCTCCTTGTACAAATGCGACACAGTGCGGAACATGCCCTTGCGCGTCCTAGCGCCAAACTGTGTATCGGTCAAGGCCTGCTGGGCCATCCCCACGATTTCCGCATCTTTCCAGATATTCACCACAAATGGATCCTACCAAGTTATTTGAATATTAATAAACATAGCAAATTTATGAATTTAATGTTTGTGCCTACCTGCGATGCCTGCAGCAAAGAAACAATGTTCTCATTGAGCGGATCCATGTTCTTCATCAGCCATTTTGCGGCCGAATAATCCACACGCCCGGCATAGTGCACAATGGCAAAGTCAGCCACGCCGCGGAAATCTGTCTTCATGAATTTTGGATGCATGGAGTGCGCTGAGACAAGCTTGTCTACAAAGGTCTTGTCTGTAGCTTTGGGGAACCAGCACTCTTCATCCAACAGCGCCATAATGCCACCTGGTTTGTCGATCAGATCGATAGTAGGCTGCAGATCGAGACCAAAATCAATAAACTTCCATTCGATACCCTCGCGCTGGTACTCCTCCTGCTCCAGGATGAACATGGTGTGGTTGAAGAGCTGTTGCAGCTTTTCATTCGTGTAATTAATGCACAGCTGCTCGAACGAATTGAGTTCAAAGATCTCAAAACCCGCCATATCGAGAATACCTATAAAGCTTGCGCCTTGACGCTTGGTACGATCGAGGGAACGATTTATGCGATTTACCAGCCACTTAAACATGCGCTCATAACATGCCTTAGCAATGGCCTCCACGGCAAACTCCACTTGCTCCTTTGTCTGCGCTTTGGTCACAAAGTCGCGTCCCACCTTGATGCGTGGTGTGAGGAAGGCACGCGTCATATCTGTTACGCTTAAACCCAGCAAGTGAGCAATCTTTTGGGCAACAGTATTGTCGGGCAGCGTGGCCTGATCATTGTTCCGCTCCTGGCGGAACTTCATGCTGCCAAACAGCAGCACAGCGCTGACAATGCGAAAGATTGAATTGAAGTCCTCAGAGGTCATGCCCATAATGTTCATCGATTTGACAGTGGCCTGGAATTCGGCATAGTCATCAACACCGGGCACGGGCAGCGTGCCATTGGACAGGAATGGATAAGACTTGATGTCATCGAGTATGAATTTCTCACGCTGTTCCGGCAATGCGCCAGCCAACAGCTGATAGAATATATGGAATGTACGTTCGTCCTTAGCTTGACGAATGGCACGCGACTTCTCTAGCAGATAGGTCTCAATATTAGCGCCCGAAATAAAGCCCGACGCATCAAAGTTAATGCGTATGAACTTGCCCTGTAAATCAAATGTTTAATATTAATTGGCAGTTGTTTTATGGGTTATTTTTTGTGATACTTACAAAACGTGATGAGTTGTCGTTCTTGACCGTTTTAGCATTGCCAAAAGCTTCCAGTATCGGATTTGCCTGCAGCAGTTGTTGCTCAAGTTCGCCCTATACGTGAAAAAAAACAAACATTAATTGTGGCTTTTAAAATTAAACTCATTTTTGAGTTAGCATTAGAAACAACAAGTTAACAATTGCTAAAAACAGGCAGATAATCCAAAATAGTATATTCAACGAGACATTAAACTACATTAAACATACACTAATGTTGCATGATAAAAGAAAAATAAATAAACAAGCAATTGGAACAGGGATTCAACAACACTATAAGACGCTGTACAATTTCCTACGCAGTCAAAATAACAGTGCGATACGATCTGCTTAAAGTCTCGTTTATAAATAAAAAATATTACACTATAGTGACTCCAATATATTTCAATATTGAGGATCACTAAAACCAATAATAAAAAGCGAACTTTTCTTTTTAAATTAAAAAAATCTGAAAAGCATAATAATCGCACAAATAAAATTAGTCTCCTACATTGAGCATAATGTTTAGACTTTCAAGAGAAATATAAGTAATAAATTATAAATCAGCTAAGATATATATACTCTTTTGTCATAGATTTTTGACAAATTATTATTTTTCTGTTATCTCGTTCACTGCTTGTTAAGTCGCTAACCGTCCATACCCTACTGACCTGCAAATGGTTTTACTGATCTTTGATATCTAACAAATCATAGTTTGAGGAATTAAGTTTTAAGGTTCTAGAACAGATCGCACAGCACTGTAATTTGGAGATGGTACATAGCTCCAATTGGAAAGCGGACACAGTTTACCTCATACATGGTCTTATTATCAATAGCAATACGGTCACAAATTATGTCAGCTGAACGATCCATGGGGCAGCTAATAAACTGCATATAAGTCGTAGAACCTGGATCGCTGCTTCTCGCGATGATATTTCTACACTCCACCACATTACCAAGCATTTTATGAAACTTACATTTCACCTTAATGTATTTATTAGTGTTGATGGAAAAATTCTGGAATGAGGATGTGGTTAAGGTTTGAGGGGTACCATACAAACATATATAAAATTAATATCTATGTACATATGTAGGTGTAGGATATTTAATAAGTATGAGTGTAAATCAAAAACTATATACAGCACTACTTGTGTATTGGGTTCAACATTGTCTTTACACTGAGTATACTTTACCGCAAATGTTTCTTGCTGACTACTCTAAAAATTGCGCAGGCGTTTTCATGAAATTTATGTTATGCGTATGCGTTTGAACGATTTGGGTGGAAAGAGAAGGTGAATTACAAGTACAAGACACAAAAGTGTGATTAGAATTCCATTATTGAGTATAATGCTTATAGTTTACAATTGTTATTCAATTATGGTTTTTAGTTTTTGAATGAGTCATAAGCAAAAGAAATGAGTACACAAAAATAAAAAACATTAATGGAAATAACATGTTATTTAAAACAGAAATTATATTTTTGGGTTAATAAACAACAAAAAATGCATATATTTAAAATCCATATTTTAGTTGATTTTAAAAAATGGTTTATCAGGTATTTTTATACTTACAATAAGCACGGCAGGATTCGGCACCTAATTGTGTTGATTTTTGGATGATGGTGTTCGATATTGTTGGTTTTTTTTTTGTTTTGTACAAATTATATTTAGTTTTAAAAATATGCACAAAAAGTACAAAATATTGTTCAAGTGTATTTAAAAATATTAATTTTAAAAACAGCAACCAGTCAATTGTACAACAACATCAGCAATAATGATAATAGTAATAGTGTGTGTGTGTGTGTGTGTGGTGTTTGTGTATTTTCGTCGCCATAAAGTTGAGTGTGTATTTGTGTATATTTATAGTATTTTTTGCACATGTAAATAAAGAATAAAGTTTAATTAATAAAAGAAAATTGTATTAAGTAGAAGACATAAGAGCTCAGCTTTTAATTCTTAGTTTTCGAAAATGGTTTCTGTTTTCGTCGCGACTAACAGCTTTTAATCAATACATCATACAACAGCTTTTCTAATCATTTCAGTTTCCTCCATGTTGTGTATACAATTAATTTCTTATCATTAGCAACAGCAATAGCAGCACCTGCCAAAAATAGAGTTGTCGCGTCAGGCCGACTGCGAAACTAATTTTCTAATCAATTTCCAAGGTATTTTGTATTTTACACGTAAATGAATGTTGCTGCTGTTATACTGACAAAAATGTATTCGTTTCTGTTGATGATTCACAATTGTCGTAACACGCACGATAACATTAGTTGTTGCCTATTTACGGCACATAATATAATCATAATTAATGGCACAGCACTTTAATTTGCAGTTACCTTTTTAAGCCACTTGCTGTCACTTGCCACAGCTTGTTGCAGCAGCAGCAGCAACAAAAACAACAGTTCAAGCGCAACAACTGCCAGCTGTGGCGCCTTAAAGGATTTCTCGCTTTAACTATATATGGATCTACGAAGCAAATTGTAAAATAAACGCGACACAGATCCCATGACAACCAAAATACCACCATATGTTTCCCCCCAAAAACAAAAAATGCTACTTTAACTAACACGTAACATGTACCGGCTGGCCCTGAACTGTTATTTGTTGTTGCAATGCCGCGATAAATCTGATCGTATTTTTCTCTTCTTCTCTTCTATTTCATTTAATTTTATTAATTATTTTCAATTTATTTTCCAATTGTTGTCAACCCTTCTTTTGCTTCTTTTGTTTTGTATGCAATTCAATTTTATTTTTATTTTTATTCTAGGCCTCCTAATAAATGGAGACAATCTGGCATAAGCACTTATGCACATGTGTATGTGATCTTAGTGTTTATGTATGTGGGCTATATACGTGATTTAATGCCATTATAACCAATGCTAAGTGCAATATTTTTAATTTTTATTTTTTGTAACTGGAAACGGTGAGCAGCTGTGAAAACGTTTTTCATTGAAAAACATAAGCGCAAAAAAGCGTGGTGAACTAGGCAATCTTGACTGCAGCAATACACTATCATTATTGCTCACAATAGAAGATATATAAGATACCCATAAAGCTATTAAGCTTACTGCTTAAATATAATAGCGTACTTTGCATGTTACTGAGTTAAACGTACCAAGCTTAGCAGCTACAGCTAAATTGGATCTTGACTGTAAATCAGAAGCTACTCTTACAACAATTACCAAATTTTAAATATACTAAGGTTGAATATTTACAAGCACATAGAGCTTAAATTTAAGCTATTGACTAATAATTATTAGCTCCATTTAAGAAATCAGCATGTAAATAAGACGAGCTAATATAGTTTTGAACTAAACTTACGCCCGCGAAACCAACAATAACATTTAGCGGGCGTATAAAAGTCAATTGCCGCCGCAATAAAACCATATTTAATTCAACCTAAAATAGTTTTTAGCGTTTGGCTGGTGTCAGTTTAATTATTGCAGTAATATCACATGAATAATCAGCACAACAATTGTGGCAAGTTATTTAACCTATACAAAAAAGATACTTACCGCACCAGAGCCCTTAGGCTTGGAGGCAGCGACATAGGCCAGAAACTGTATAACTTTCTTGGTATTTTCGGTTTTACCAGCACCCGATTCGCCAGTACACAAAATCGATTGGTCTTCCCGATCTGTAAAAGAAAGAAGCATGTATTTTGGCAATATATAATATAATACAATATGTTTATGTATGTATAGTATATTACATCAATGTGTCTAAAAAAGAAAATAACTTTAATGAAATAGGTCATTTGAGTAAGTGACAAAATGGCTGACAACGTTATGTTTTATATTTCTTATTTTTTATTTAAAGCATAGCTCAGCTTGAAATATTTTTTGTTGACCCACATATAAGCGCGCAAAAAATCAACAAAGTCAACAAAAGTAAAAAGCCAAAAACACAACAAATATGGCACTCAATTGAAAACCATTTGAGCAACCGCGCACGATATGATCATAAAAAAACACATACACACAAAAATATATATGTATAGAGCTATAGAAACCTCTCAGGCGCCATATCATTGCTGATTTATAAACTTACATATAAACAGTATTTGCAGTCAACCCCAGTTATTGGATATGCTTAATAAAAATAACAACATCGACAACTACAACGCACTTTTAACCACAAGAAATGTTTTTAATTGGCACATATCGGCCCCGTAGTACTTACTATAGTTATGTATACCATATAGCCGCTATATTAGCGGCTATGAGAGTGCGTTTCTTAGCAACTATAAGAACTAGAAAATAAATACGCTCCTTAAACAAACAAAAAAAAAAAGCACAAAAAATCACTTGCAGTTGAAGTTTTGGGCGTGACATAAAAGGAATGACATAAACCAAAAGCTTATACCCGAAATTGAGCATAAAATATAACTGAAAAGTGGACAGAGAGAATGTAAAGGCTGCGTGTTAAAGGTCAATGCTATGCAACTCTCTGCTACTGCAAATCAGGTGGACTTGAGTATATTTTAAGGATGGGCTTGTCCAGATTCGAGTAAAGCATACATACATATATCAAAGTGGACAGCAGAATAAAATTAAAAAATAACTCTGTACAGACCGCACCCAAAATCAAAAATAAAAAAGAAGGAAAAAATTTTATACATTCAAAGTCCAAAATTGTTGATTGCAAAAATACGACACACAAAAAGAAAGAAAAAAACACCACTTTAACGAATTGTGCATAAAATTAAACAATAATTGATAAAGCTACAAATATGGTGTTGAATTCTAGCTACAAATATGGTAATGACACGTATACGCAATATTTTTAATGATACGCAGTGGAGAGAAGATCGAGAGGGAGAGAGAGAGAGAGAGAGAGATAAAGAGAGTTGGTGAGCATAAGCATGAGTCATGGATGTTACGCTTCAAGCAAACCAGACACAGACTCGCTTAATATGGTTCATATGGTGTATAAAAAAGGCAAGCAAAAAAAAGGAAACCAGTTTTCAGATAGCCAATTGCTTAGCTGATTAGAAAAATGTATGCACAACATAAAAGCAAAGAAAAAATGTTTTGTTGTTTTAAACTTAAGCATGATTCACTTTTGACTGTCCAACCAAACTGATGCATCATGAGCACAAGGCTGACTTAACTGTTTAAATGCTTTATAAACATATTCATAAGTATATATAGATATCTTGAACTTACGCGCATTTCGCAGAAATTCAACAGTGGGTCTTATTAAACCGCCTACTGATATCTTATCTTTGTATTTTGTTGCTTGCTTCTGACTTTTATTTGTTTAACGCCCTGTAGAATGGGGCGGGTCAATTTATATGTAATGTAATGCCTTTCGTTATGTAATTTTAGCGAGAAAAAAGAATCGCCGAATATACGAATCGATATATGCAACATAGATGTAATGTACATACATAAAAATCAAAAATTTCAATTTGTAATCTATATTTAAAATGTACTTACCACCCAACATATTCCTGTAGGCACTGTCCGTTATTGCAAATACATGCGGAGGCACTTCGTGTCGCTTTATGCCCTTATACCTTTCCATTATCTTTTCGGTATAAATTGGCAATTTCTTGTACGGATTAACCACAACGCAGAAAAGACCGGAATATGTCTGTAATCCAATAAACGTTGAGGAATTAATAAAAATGCGCTTACTTAAAAAATGTATAAAATATATATTTTTAGGAGCTTTAAATCAAGGCAGACTTTGCTTAATTAATAATATTTGTATGTACCTCAGTTCTTAGTCCAACTGAAGAAGTAAGGCATGCAAAATATTAGGTACTTTCAAAATATGTGTGTACATATGCTCAGTGGCCCAG
Source organism: Drosophila busckii (assembly GCF_011750605.1). Lineage (NCBI taxonomy): Eukaryota > Metazoa > Arthropoda > Insecta > Diptera > Drosophilidae > Drosophila > Drosophila busckii. Next base: position 55,923 of record NC_046605.1, on the reverse strand, counting down.
TTAAAATTTGTCCAAACATAAACAAATAGACACAACCACAAACAGCCCACATGGTATATGTACGTATATACATACATACATATTACACAAATATATTACCTGTGTGGGCATTAAGTATACGCTTGTCTATCATTGTCTTGAACATTTGTTTTTGTGTAGCGCGATTAATAAAAATTATAAAAAGTAAGCAACAAATTCAGTTCCTACAACCAATGTATGTACACCCATCATGCATAAAAGAGAAATTGAAAGTAGTGTGCAAAATAAAAAAAAAAAAAACCATAAAATTGTTTGTTACGTTCGTGCATTTTGGCCCAGAGATCACAACGTTATATCAGCAAGCTCAGGTTTGAAACCATATATGGGTAAATGATATTTTGTTTTTGGCATTATTTCAGTTTAAACTTTTTTTTTGACAAAAGACGAACAAACGTACAGAAAAATGATGATTCATTTTTTTAACGGCGTGACTTTGGCCGCAATTTAGTTGTCCTGACTCAGCTTAGTTATCTCGCTCTCTCTCTCTCTCTCCTTTGGTTTTGTTGAACATTTTGCATTTAAGCCATATATGGTCAACGATCTGTAGCAAATGTCTGAGAACAGCAACAACAAAACGCACAATAAATCAATATAAATGCCATGCTTAATAAAATATATGCAAACACAAATACAAGCATTTGTGTTAAGGTTAAAATGCAATAAATTTTTTTAAATAATAAAGAATCCTACAAAATAACTAAAAAGCTTTCCATTTGTATATTTAAAAACTAATACACAGAAATCAAAAGACGCACGGACAAATAGGGAGGAATATTCGTTGTCGGCACTTTTCATTTTAATTACATTGCTAAAACGGGTGGTATTACCCTGCCAATAATAATTTTAATTATGCTGTTTATATGTGCTTATAAATATCTCATACATGAGATTCACATGTATGTATGAGAAATATAATTTATTTGCCGTTGCTACCCATATACACTTTATATGCATCATAAATTAATTAAAATATGCAATTGCAGTGGGCCAAAATGTAGCAAAGCAAATTAAGTGTTGTCGACTGGCGCTTAGCAAAAAGAGAAAGAGATGAAAAGAGCGAGAAAAGTCAATTGTAATTATAGTGCAGGGGAGTATTCGGATAGTATAAAACAGCTGTCGTCATATCTTTGGTCAGTCACAAACAATATGCCAAGTTTATTTATTTATAGCTGACAACGCATTTGATGACAGACCAATGCAAAAATACAAAATGTGCAGTATACAAACATACATATATATCTAGATATATATATATTCCTTTACAACACCTATGCTAGACATTTGCCACTAATGCAGCTTTGCTTGTGTTTATTTGGTTTTTATTAGCTTGTGCATTCAGCTGCTTAATTTGCATTTAATTAGCTTTAATAGAGACATCAAATCGAAGAAGAAGAGAGAGCCCGCCTGTAACACTCAATTGCATTTGCAAAGCAGCCGCGTCCAATTGGATAAAAAAAAACAATTAGTTTATGTCAAGTGCAAACGGTAAGATAATTGCAAATATAGAATTCAAATATATTAATTATTAAATCTAAATTTTGGTAAATCTACTTCAGCTTAAAAATCTTGAACATGCTTCGACATTCAGAATTAAATGGCATATCACATGAGTTGTTGTTGGAACAGTTTGCATTTTTACATTTGCATATTTTTTGACGTATATTAATTAACAACATGAAACAGGCAGCATTAGACTGAGACAGAGACAGCAGCTGCCACACAAATTAATTTAAAAATCATATTAAATGTCAGCAAATTACAATATTCAATGGCATTAAATGCGTAAATAAGTATAAATGTAATTTAACAAGTAGCAAGTACTGCGAGTAGAAACAGCTTTAAAAGAGAGCGAAACAACTTGGATATGCGTTGGCGCTTATGATCGCTGAAGCATAACGGTAACAACAAAAACAATGCCAATGTGTATCAACAAATTCAAACCATTGTGTGCGCGCCCACATAAAAAAGGAAAAAAAAACAACGAAATCCACTATTTGCCTTTTAAAAATAAAAGACCAGAAACAGTTTGCACATTTAAATGCAACAACAACAGCAGCAATGCTATATACGTTCCAAACTTCAAAGCATGTGGTTGTGTGAGTGACATAGTCAGCAACACCCACATATTGCGCACGAGTGTGTGTGTGTGTGTGTGTGAGTGTTGTTTATACGCTAGCAAGTAACAAATAGCCGGAGAAACCGACAGAAAGAGAGCGCAAGCGCGGCGGCTACTGCTCCTGCTGCGTGCCTTAATCAACTCTCAATTAATTTTGTTTATTTATTGTGTGCAGTGGTTAATTGTGAATGCAATTGAAAGCACTTAGTGCTTGATTTATATTATTTAAGCACAATTTATGAGCGCCGCATGGAATATTTTTTATTTTATTTCAACAATTACCTATGTAGAAACTTGTATGTATATAATACATAAAGTACGTTTTTTAAAGCAGATTTTCAAACGTTTTTGGCATTACAATGAAACGACGGATGTGTACTTGTCAACATGTCAACAAAGAAAAAATGGCTGCACGTAGCAATGGATGATTAAACTTTTAGTAAATGTATGTGTGTCAAATATTTGCTGTGCTTTTAAATAAATATGAGAGGAAAAGAAGAGAGTCGTCGTGTGACTTCATCAGTGAGGCAGAAAAAAGTTGTATATTTTTCTGACTTGTAGCGAGGGTGGCCCAACAACATCACACACTATTGCGACGATAGAAGTAAGCAGATTGTTTAATACATATTCAACTATTTAACCAGCCCTCATTGCCCGTTGGTAGTGCTTTTATGTTTATACAAAGTCATCACATTGCCAACAGCTGTGGCAACTTTCAGCGCTCAAATGTCTGCCTATTTACATGCATATCTATTGGTATGAATATATATATATATATAAATCGACTTACATAGATCAAACCAGAGTAATATCTGTCTTTGATGTTGTGCAATACGGACGCCTCGTTGAGGCATGTTAATTCGGCCATGTCCTCGACTTTGTCGAACTTTGGCGGATTCATCTTCTGTATGTCATCACGTAAAATCATTACACGCTTGCCCGTCTCGGCCAGCTCCACTTCCACTTCATCGCCATGCTCACGCTTAATACTGGCGGCAACGAAGCCCTGCAAGAAATAAGAAAAAAGAAATCAGCAAATGTGTATTCAAATAATCAAAAGATTAGTCAGCACATGAGTCATAATAATCAATTAGCAAGTATTACGGTTATTTTTTTTTTATTGTTGTTGCTATCTCAGGTATGTATGTATATTCCAGGAAAACAAATGCAAAATTAACAAAGAGAAGCACAAATTTACAGTTAAAAGCCGTCTACCATGCTGCGCTCCTAAAAATAACAATGCATACGCCTTGTGCTTAGCTTCAGCTTCTGTCGCTCTGAACCGGCTGTTTTTCATTTTGAACGAAGTAAAACACATACATATGTATGTGTGCGTGACTGCGCTGCATGAGTCAAGCGCCTACTAAAAGGAAATTCAGACGATAAAACTGACGCCCGTTCAAGTGCCATTGCAGACGCAGCACTGAGGCAACATAACAAACAGGGCGCATAAAATTTAGCACATGCTTGCAGTTGTTGTAATTTTTCATGTGTATGTTCTTTGCAAGTTCAAGACTCTCTTCTGTCGCCTAGTCTAATTCAAGTGTCACACACGCACACCCATACAGATAAATTTCAATTAACATAGACTATGTTAGTTAAGTCCTTATTTTCTCTTTTTTTCAATATAATCTTAGTTCCTACAGATCACTGATTTGTAGAAAACTATAAAACAAAAACGTTATGCTCAACTAATTACAAGCCATTAAAAGTTTATGTTCAATGCATCCAAATGCCAAGCAATAGCGAACAATAATAACAACATGCATTATACAAAGAACATTGCAAAAATAAATAACATTAATATTAGTTACTACTAATAATTATAATAAGATTAATATTGCTAATTTCAATGCCTATGCAGGTTCAAAGTTCCATTGAAAACTGTAAAAACACACCCATACAGAAAAATGCATCAAGAACAACCACAAACAACATCTTGCTGGATATAATAAGAAAGAAAAAAATAAACTTGAAATAAACAGCAGCACACCCCAACAAGAACATTTTCAACTCATTAACAGTCTTGTTTATCTCGTTCGCTCTCTGTTATCTTTACGCTTTTCCGGCCTCAACGATTCACACAAATTAAAAATTATTTGTATTTATTTATTTCAATTGAACTAGTTTAGAGTGTGTAAGGTATTATTGTAAGTCTATTGACTATATAAATTCCCAAGACGCAATGAGATCATCGATCGGTTGTGCCCCACACCATCTCCTACTGATGCTTCTTGTTATTGACAACGCATAACAAGTGATCAACGAAGCAAAACCCAGCATAATAAATTGACAAAACAAAAGCTAAATCACATAAATACAAAAAGAAGTTTTCTCTATACATATACATATTATATATACATATATATGCATATACAAAATATCTTAAGCTTAACTTATTTTTGTACCATATGCATTTATAGTAGATTTGCAGAAAAAATTCAAAAAAAAAAAAAAACCATAATTTGTTGGCTTGCAAATTTAAATGTTTTCTTGAGAATATTATTATTTTATGTATACGCGATATATGACTTTGTTAACAACAGCATTCCAATCTCTGCTCAGAACGTTGCGGCTGATTGAAGCTCGTAAGCTCAAAGTTCTCTTTTTTCACACTCTCTCTCCGTTTCTTCGCGTGTCTCTGACCGGCCATAATAATTTGTTATTCGTTTTATTTTTGTTTTTCTTGAATCGATCAACGCATATGCTTACACCTCTCTTATATCGATAAGCATACCGAGAGCCGTAGAACAAAGAGAGAAAGACAAAAAGAGCATTACGCAGGTTCGTTGACCGTCCACAAACCGGACGAGAGCTAAGTTCCCAAAACTTCTTGCTTTCAAAGACATCTGCTCTTAAAGGTGTACGTGCTTATATGTGTGTGTATGTGTGAGTGGGTGTGGGCGTCTGTTGTAAGTGCTTGTAAAAAGTGTAGGTTTTAACTTCGTGCTTATTATATTCTTATTAGTTCTTAGATCTCAAATGAAAAACAAAAACTGAAAGTTGTTTTTTATAAATCTTATCTGCAGATCAAGATAACTTAACTATAGATTTTAAATCTGCTAACAGATTTTTTTCAAACGCATACAAATTTTCTTACAACATTACACGTAGGTAGCTTAAGGCAAAGTTCATTGTCAGCTTGAAGTTTAAATATTTATGCATACAGACTTGCATACTTCAAAATATTTTTATAACTCTAAATACATTTTTTTAAGTCAACGTTTAAACAGTTGTTTGGATTGTTCTGTGTTGACACAGTTAGGAATACCCTTTGCCAAGAATTGTTTCTCTCTCACCCCACTTTATCTCTCTCCACATTCCAGCAGCGGCGCAACAGTATGTGCCATATGCAAATTTATTTACATTATCTGTATGTCTGCCTGAGGCTCTGACTTTACGTTCTTCACTCTTTATCTCTCGTTCTTTTTCGCTGCCTTGACAATCTCCAAGCAACAAGTCAGTCGTGCCGTTTTTTGTTTTTGTATTTTAATGTTTTTATTTTTTGCTTTTTATATATTTTCTTTTTTTATCGTACTCTTTATCTGTGTGCGCTTGAAATTCCTTCTAGGCTAAAATGACCTTATAAAATAACAATCGTAATTACTAAGAGAATCTTAATCTACGACGAGCAAAATAAGCTAATTTCAATCACTTATTTATTGAAAATTAAAACTAGTCGCTGCTAAAGGTGATAAATAATATAGCCAGGTAGTATATTAAGGGTCTTTAAACAATAATTCTTAAGATTATATATAAATTTTAAGTTTTTACAGTTAATACTGTTTTAACGATCTTTAGCTCAAATCTACCAGAAAACGAACATATGTTTTCTTTTTATAAAGTCACATTAAAAAATTCAGTTCAAGTAAAGTCAGACTCTTAAGCTTTAATAAAGTTTAAAAGTTTTTTATTTTGGGAAAAAGGAACAATAACAAGAAGTATTTAGGGTTAAACGACATCTAGAGATTTATGTACTTATTAAAACGTGATATTAGGCTACTTGTCGCATTATCTCTGTAACATTTTTTTTATTCTTCTCTATGATAAGTAGTTTACCAGGTTAGACATTGGATATTGTACGTATTAATCGCGAAATTGTTAATCGCCACAGTCAACAGTATTAATTTTACAATTTTGGTCTATTTTATCATGAATTTCATTTGGCATAACCATATGTATGTATTATTTTGTGCATATAATTCAAATTCTACTAGTTTAACAAATATTTTTTTGTACTCAAATTTATCACCGCTCATAATGAAAATGAAGTTGACTGCACACAAATGTATCATGATTCATGCAATGAATCACACGAAACAACGATAAATGCACGCAAATCCAAATACGAAGAGATAGAGAGAAGGGGGCTTGAAAGTTAGAGATAAGAAAAGATAGTGGGGGCAGAGAGAGTGCAGTACAGGAGATAACCATTTCCTTCAGCGATTTCATTTACCTTGAAAGTAAAATATGTACGCGCCTCTTTTTTTTTTGGTTAAGAAGTAACAGAGTGAATTGAGGACTAACGTTTCTACAAAAATAAATAAATAAAATATGCGTATGCTTAAAACAGTTTATATAGTTGAAACAAGCTGTACATTTGTATGTATATATATATGTATCTCCAACATTATCTAGACATGTCATGCTAAAAAGATAACCCAATCTCTTTTTCGAAAATATTTACTATAACTAACAACTAGCCAGGGTATGCGCAAGCTAAATAAAAATAATAAGAAAAGGCTATAAAAGAGGCACTGAGAAACTGGTCAAACTCACGCCCAGCAAAAGAGCGAAACGTGAACTACGCCTGCGCAGCAACAACAATAACAATGACAAAATCTCGACGCTCTACAGGTTTTTCAGGTCGTTTGGAGCTGCAGCTTTGGTACTACGCAGGGCTGTCGGGTTAAAGCAAATAATAAGATGTCAAATGTCAAAGGGAGCAAGGGGCATGACAGATCAAAAAAGAAATGTAATAATAAATAAATAAATATTATAATAATAGTCTCACCTGATTCTCATGCGGCACCCAAACAAGACGCTTCTGTGTCCATTCAGCCTGTGTGGCCGGATCGTTGAATTGATTACGCTCGACCGAAAGATATTTCAGCTCGGGATCATTGCGATCGACTTCTTCAGACATTTTGAACAAATGTTTGGCACGACTTTTATGTTTTTAAATACTTTGTTTTGTTTTTAGCTTTAAGTGCACTTAAGTTTTTGTTTTTTGAATTTTTTTTAGTTTTAATACTTGCAGCTTTTTATATTATATTCTGTTAAAGGCAAAACATAGCTTTAAATGACAACATACATAAAGCTATATATATATAAATGGCCAACGGATTGTAAACAAACACACGCACATCCACACACATATACTGGCAAAGTTAAATTTTGCGGCATTTTTGTATCTTGAAGACGCTCGTGTTCGCTGTTTTTATCTAAGAAATGCGGCAGCAAAACGCAGACGGCAACAGCGAGAGCACACCGAACAGAGTTTCAAAAGAGAAATGCGACAAGAAACAAATATGGCCATACATTTTCTTAAGCCAACGGCTCGCTTGCTCTCTCGCTGTGTGCACTCGCCAGACACACACACACACATACATATGCATATACATCCATACATATTTAAACATCATAGTTGAAAACGTTAAATAGCGTTACGTAGCTGTATGGCAATTATAGAAGTAACCAGTTTGCATTTTATTTAAATATTTTCTTTTTTTTATAAGCCGCATCCGCAACATTTGCCTTGATTTTTCGGGTTATGGTTACTCTAATTACGGAGCAGGTACGTCAGCAAAATGCTGTCGCCGCTGCGGCCATCGTTCCTTCCTCACACAACCATCGCATCACACACGTACACACACACATGCAGAAAGCGCAAATTTATTTTCCTTTTATTTAAATTTGAATTTACTATTATTATTAATCAATTTTATTTTGTCGTTTCACATTCTAAGAAAGTTCAGCAAATTTATAATAGTATATAAATTTAAATTCATTTGTTTGTAACTAGCGGCAATGGCATCGACAACGTCGGCGTCATCTGCATTCATTCCCAGTTTTTGCCGTCGGCTTTTAACGTTTTAACTACTTTTTACTATATTTGCATTTTCAGATTTAATTTTGCAACTTTTAATACCAACGCACACACACTCTTTTTATTAAAACTTATGCCCAATTGCAATTGCAACGCACCTAAACGCACGGCGCACATCCGTTGACACGCAACACGTCTGCACAAGTTGAAAATTAGTGAGAAACTGAAATAATGGAATGAAGAGGAGAATGAAGAAAACGAAAACAAGAAACCAAGTGGAAGAAACGAAAACCAAAAGAATTAGAGATGAACTGTTATTAGTGCTGGCAAGTTCACTTTTTGCCCGTTAGGTCTGGTCTTTTGCGAGAATTCTGGATGGGTTATTCTCTTCAAATAATCATTAATCATCACAATCAAAACAATATGGTTTTATTTATTTAATATATATTAAATGATTTGAGTATTTCTCCACAGCACTGCCAACAGTTTTGGTATATTTGGTATGTACAATGAAAAAGATCGATAGTACAAGTGCTGCCAACTCTTATAAAGTGGAAAGAACTGTTTTTATCTCGCTCTGACTCATATATTTTTGCAAATGAAGCTCAGCAGCCGAACTGCTTCCACAATATCATTGTAGATAATACTTGCTTATATTTTGCGTTATTTGCAAGCGAAAAAAAAAACTTAATATTTTTGTGTTAACAAATCTGAAATTTCCGCTTGCCGAAACTTAATAGTGATACTTATTAAATTTAGTACGAAGCGAAAAAGATTAGTGGAACGCGCAGTAAAAAAAGTAGAGTAATTTCATTGGTGTCGCCGAATAAACAGTTAAAGTAAATTATTTAAAAGAAAATTGTGGTGCAAGTTGGCATGTGTGTGTGTGTGCATAACGTATGAAGTTTACAACGAAGCGTAGTTTGTGGAGGCGTTTGGAGCTTCGTCAGCACAACATAAAATCGATTAAAAGTGCATGCCCAAAATTTCTGTGCGTGTGTTTGTTGCTACAAACATAAATATATATTATCTACGTACATAAATATAAATACAAACTCACGCGCTTCTATCTTTATTCTTCCAACGCTTCAGTATCAATGTAATTTTTATACGAAACGTGACCAGCTGCTCTTTAAAGGTGAATTTTACCTTGTGACATGTGGCAGGTATGTACAAAATAAAGCAAAAATATAACGTGTAAGTGAAATGCGCGCCCATTACTAAAAATCTGATCGAGTGTGTGTATAGTTCGTACTTAACCTTAATTTTAGAATGGATTCAGCTCGTTGATATCATTTCAAATAAATGCATACAAATGTATAATCAGATGTACATATGTACTCATAATATAAAGGAATTAGCAAATATACACCTGTGCAAATGTACACTCAATTTAGCAAAACTATTTTTGGTCTTGCTGGACGTTTTCATTTCATGAATTTATGTAAAATATGTCACACAACATAAGAAGTTTTGGTGAAAAAATGCCAGCAAAGGTATTGAAAAAGCAACAACAATGACGCATATCATTTACAAACTCACGGTTGCAATCACACACATACACACAAAGGCATGGAAACACTGAAATGCTAGCCAAGCTATGCATGTGTTGTTTGACCGCGAGCACAAAGAGCAACACTATCACTCTCACAAAAATTATGTTCTCCAGTGTTACAATTTACAAAGAAATGCAAACCAAAAAAAGTGAATGAATAACTTTACAATTTCATAAATTCTAGTACTACTTCTCTCGTATATGAACGCTTCTGGCTCAACACCCAAAATTCCCTTTCGTATGCAAGTCTGATTTCCCTGGGCGAGGAGCAGTCGTGTGAAATTAGTGTACTCTAATTAGTGTTAAATTTTAACTACCTGAATAGACAACAATCAGCTCAACACATACATGTGTGCGTTGAGCTTTGGCAGCTTCATTGTAATGGAACTTAGCTGTGTGCAGCCATAAAGATCGATGGTTTTCAAATTGCTAAGATCCCATGTCCGTAATGCGACTGCACTGGCCAATGTAGAGGTTCTTCAGCTCTTGCAGCGATTTGGCAATCTTGAGTATGCCCTGATCCGTAATCTGGCATTGATTCAAGCTCAGCGAGCACAGGAGTCCTTAAACTATATGTGGCAGTGCCTGATCACTGATCTTGTCGCAGAAGCTGACGTCGAGGGAATTGATGCCGCTGCCGCCTTCGATGAGATAGGCCATGCCCCATATCCGAGATATTATCGCAGTAACACAGATTCTGTTATCCGTAACCAAAGCGAAGAAGCTGAGATTCATCGACTTGAGTGAATTAAGGCCCTGGGCAATGTAGCCGAAAGTCTTATCGCTCAAACGCTGGCAATCCTGCAAGTCCAAGTACTCCAGCTGCGATTACCTTCTGCCGTGTTGCGACTGAAGCCCACCAGGTGGCCAATGCCTTGTTCGCTAATATGCCAGTAGGAGCGAAGGTTGATATAACGCAGCTTCTTCTGACCCCACGCAATGAGCAGAATAGTGTCCGTGATCTGCTTGCACAGCGATAGATCCATCATTTTCAGATTGGCCAGGTCTACTCTGAACGCATGTTCCAAGTTCATGTCCGCCACATTGAAGCAGCCACTAGGATTCAGCGCCGGCACGCCCAGCACCAGATCCTTGACTGAACTTGAGCGCTTCAGATGCAACTTTGCCTTTACTTCCTTCCAGACGCTCTAGGCGTAGGCGGCATCGCGCCACGCCGTGCATTCCTGTACCGCTCGGCCCAAATCCCGCACAGGCAAGTGCTCAAATATCTGCTCGAGCAACTTGGAGAAGAATTGACTGATGTGTCAATTTGTTGATACAATTCGTTCATGTTCCAGCCAGCTGCGCCTTCTTCTCCACCGCCGCTGCATGCTCCTCATCCCTGGTAGTTAGTCAGCGATGCGGCAGTTTGTGGTGTTATGCAGTTCTGATGATCAAATGGAAGCAGCTCTGTGTTGGTCGCCATGCTGACGACGAGTCCAAAAACTCGTTGCTGTTGTTTGTCTTGTTTTTTGCTTTAACGCGAGTTAAAGGCGAGTAACAGAATGATTCAAAGATACAAAAGTACAGAACAGTCCTGCCAACTATATAAAAAAAAAAGCCATCGAACACAAAAAAAACGTATAAGCGATGAATGCTTATAATAGTTGAGAAACACCGTTGTATACAATACCATAACAAACACAAAAAAAATATATAGAAAAATTCAATAACTAAAAATTGTTTAGTAAAAAACGACAGGTTTCTTGACAGCTGATGTTTGTAATTCTTCCTGATGAAGCGCTTCAAACAGATCTAAACAGAACTATCAAGAAAAAAGCTGAGTTGGCAGCGCTGGTACAGAAACAACAGAGAGAGAGAGTGAGAAAAAGAACAAGGAAAAATATTGAGATGGGACATCAGTGGTGTCATTTTCGCTTTTTTCCCGTCAGATTTGTATGTTTTTGAAGTTTAAATGCGGGTAAAATGCTCTCCCATTGGGGAGTATGAAAGGACTAGTAAAACTACATTTGGCATTAACAAATTTAAAGATTCCGCTTTTATAAGCTTTTTTAGCCACCACTGGGCATAATAGCTGAAAGAATGAGAAAGAACGCGCGCGCGCATTCTACATCGCTCCCTATCTTGGGCGCTCTCTCACTCACTCTCCCGCTCTTTTCGTTTCGTTTTATATCGTTTTTTCTTCTTCTTCATTTGTTTCATCCACCATTCTCGCTCTTTCTTTGCTTGCTTTTGCTTGTTTCGCGCTCACAAACTGTGGCCGTTTTTTAATCGAAAATGTTTGCGGCGGCGTTAAGACGTACGTAAACGTTTTCTCGCCAAAATTTTGTGAATATTTGTAAAAATTCACTTGATTGGAAGATTACAGAAAAAGTGTAGTGCAAAGTTTTAAAAAGCAAGTAAAAACAAACATAAAAATAATTACAGTGGAAAATTTCAACAAAATACTTTCTTTAATTGGCTGAAAAAGTTAAAAATTTGTCAAGCTGTGCGGAATATATGTAGAAAAAAGTTAGTGCAAAATACTGCGTAAAACGTGAAAGTTTTTCAACAAGCCTAACAACGGTTTATAGTAAATACTCATCTATACATACATCAAAATATAAATATATTTATACATAAATTTGTATATGGGTATACCTGCGCATACATGCAGATGTATTGCTGATGTAAGTTCGTTTGTGCGTTGTGAAGAATATGAATGTGCACATATTAAGTATTTGAACTATTATAAATTATTAAAAAATCTTTGATTCATATGATAATTAATACCAGCTGCTTTGCGAGCAAAAGAAAAAATTGTGAAAAATACAATATTTTTAGGTTAGGTCAATTTCAATTGGTTTATACATGCATACAATACATACATATGACGACTTCTCACACATACGCATACGTATATACACACACATACTTACGTGCATACGTATATACACACATACTTACATACATACGTGTTAAGCGCACAGACAAAAAGCGACTCGCACTCAAAATACATACACACACATGCAAGCATACGCAGTCTTTTTCATATTGCCTTTGGCTTGCTTCTGAACTGACTGTATTTTTTTCTACGTAGTGTCGTTTTATTTTCGTTCGTTCATTCGTATATTTTATACGTCTGTCTGCTTCTCTCTCTCAGTTCGTGCGCTTATCTTAACTTTTGCTTTGATGCGCCATTCGCATGTGTATAGATATAAATATAAATGTGTGTGTGAGCGAGTGTATATATACATACAAATATATTTCAGTTTTTTTTAAATGGGCTCCCAAACGTAGCCAAAGCTCCAAGCTCTCTGTGCCTTTACATCTCTGTGGGTGTCTGTGTGTGTGTGTGTTTCAATGAGAGCATCTTTTGTCTTTTGCCGCTCACTATTGTTAAAACTAGAAGCTACCAGTCTGCCTTCTGTTTTGTTGTTCTTGCAATTTCAGTTCACCTTTTTTTGTTTTAATCAAAACGTTTGTGTTAGTATACACAGACACACACATGCAGTAACATGTGTATTTCTCTATCCATATGTTTAATTAGCAAAAGTTTATTAATAGCATGTGTCCGCTTAGTATTCGGCTTGTGAGAAATTAATAAGACTTTCTAGTGTAGTGCAATAAATATTTTGAATATTTTGCCATTAGGTAATTTTTACTCTCTCTTTCTCGAAACAAATTAAATAAGGTAAAAAAATGTGTGCACGTAATTCTGCCTGTGATGAAAAAAATGGAGGGAAAATTTGCCCACACGTCTCCCCTTCAAACATGCAATCAAGAGCGTAACAACTACAATGAACGCCCCAGATTTCTAAGAGAGCGCCCATCGTTGTGAGAGAGGTAGTAGAGTATGTGTGAGTGTTTGTGTTTGCTGTGTCTAACTATGGCGGCCTCGCAGCCCAAAAAGCAACATAGCAATAACAACAAAAGGCCACACACAAAGTAATTGAGAGTGGGAAGAACGTTAACGTTTGCAACTTGAATTTACATTTGCCCTTAAAGCACTTCAAGGATAATTTTTGGAAAAGGAGCTGTGTTTATGTAAGTTCTCTACCCCCACTTTGGTACAGTTATCTTAATAATTAAAAACTTGCATGTATAGACGAAATTAATTTAAGATGTGTCTAGCTCTTCAAACAAGCTCTCTCTCTCTCTCTGTCTCTCTGTCTCAAACACACACAGGCACGTGAAGTTTTATACAAGTTATATTTACATTTTTTAACGACTCGCCGGGGAGCCCAAAGTCATAAGATTCTTTCTTCATCTGACCTCACTTGCATGCACGCATTCTCTAACTCTTGCTTGCTTATTTTATAATATTTCGTCTCGCCCGCCAAATACTTGTTTATGTACAGATACATATATGTACGTGTAGTTGGCTGGAAGTAAAGCAAACGAAAACTTTTTCTGCAATGCAAAAAAAGAAAAAAAAAATAACATCCATGCTCTCTCTTTACTCTTTTTCGCTCTGTTGCTGTTGCAAGGGAAGCGCAAAATAGTAAACGCCGCACCACCAATCTCTTATGTACAAACAAATTGTTTTGTGTGCGAATGTTTGTGTATGTGTGTAGGTAGATACAGGCTAACACCCCTTGGAGCTGTATACTGCCTCGCTCTGCCTTTGCCCTCCCCCCCCTAAACAGTTCTTGTATGCAAGTTGACTTTGTTCTTGGATCATAAAATTTAAGAAGAAAATACTCGCCTTAGACAGCTTTTACTGTACTCCGTTGAAAACATAGCACTCAACAACGCGCGCCCAATTCCGGTTACACACATACACACAAGTTCACAAGCACATGGATTGCTGCTGCTGCTGGCGACGATGATGACGACTTGAACTTGGTCGCATCTCTTTACTCTCTTTTTGTCTACATTTGTGCTTGAAGTTTATTTGCTTATGTACAATATGCATATGTGTATGTATGTGCTCCAAAAATGTGTCGCCTTAAATATTTTTGAATTTTATTGGACTGTGTAATTACGTTTCCGATAACTAAGGGCCTAACAGATACAGATAGTTACTATTTACATTTTAAATAAAAATATTTATAAACATATGTATTTATTGTTTACTTTTTTTTTTTTAGGAACTATAAAAGGTGATCCTAATAACGATTGCGACGGAGCAGCGCATACAGTGATAGTGAGAGATTAGTAGACAGGCAAGCAGTCTAATAGTGTGAGTTCCTTTGGGTGCACTGCAGCCGACTTGGCTGCATTATAATTCAAATGCAGAGACAACTGCTCGATAGAGAAGAACAACATCATATGTTGCTCCGACGAGTGGGAGAGCAAGCTGCCGACGAAAAAGAAGCAGTAGAGCCAACATACAGTTACAATTATTGACTGTTTTGTTGTCTATTACTATTACATACCCTCGTAGAGAAAGAGCGGGAGTGCGAGTGCAAACACCCACGCACTTTAAAAGTAGAGCACAACAGAAAAGAAAAACAAAAGCGTAAAGCGTAAATTATAAAATATATATATATATAAAATATAAACGCTCGAGAGAGCGAAAACGACCAGAAATTAAAGCATACAAGCAAACGATACAATGATGAAACGCACGCGCATCGATGAAGTCCAATTTGGCACACGCACCGGTCCCGGACCAGGTGGAACGGGGGCTGGTACGGTCCCTGCGGCCAATAGTAGTGGTGCTAGTAGCGTCGTCAATACAACTGGCGGCGTTGTTGGAGCAGGCGGGGGTGTTACCATAGGTGCAGTGGTGCCAAATGCACACAGTGCAACAATAAGTGGAATTGGCTCTATACATCATCGCATATTAACTCCCCAGCATGGTGGCGCACAGACTATTGCCTATCTGCCATCCACAACGCCAGCAGCAGCGGCGGCGGCGGCGGCAGCAGCAGCAGCAGCAACAAATCTGAAAACAGCGAGCAGCATTGTCGATAGCCCAGCGGCCCAGGTTGCCTCCACAGGCAGCGCAGCAACACAAACCTTGCAGTATAACACATGTAATTAAATTTATATTGAAACTAAATTAATTATTTTGAGCATATTAATTGATATTTTTTCAACTTGCAGCTTATAGTGTTGCCTCCATACAGGCAGGTGGCACTTTGAAGTCAAATACCGGTGGCGGCGATGCCAATGCGGTGCAGATACATGTAGCTGGCGCCCAAACTGCACCGCCGACTGTTTCAAGCAGCTGTCAAACGGGCAGCATACGCCAGCGCACCATAAGCGGCACGCAGACCACGTTGGGAGCCAATTTAACCAGCACAGCGCAGCAAACACAACCGCCATCGACGCCACAGTCAACTCCAGTGAATGGACCAACTGTGGCAGCTGGCAACAGCACACCGCCACAAGCGGTAGGCGCAGCATCTGGAGCTGGTGGGGCTGCCACACCACGTCTTAAAGTTGAGGATGCGTTGAGTTATCTGGATCAGGTCAAGTATCAGTATGCGGACCAACCGCAAATTTATAACAATTTTCTGGACATTATGAAGGAGTTCAAGTCGCACTGTATCGACACACCTGGTGTTATTGAGCGCGTCTCGACGCTCTTTAAAGGGCACACTGAACTCATCTATGGCTTCAATATGTTTTTGCCACCTGGTTATAAAATTGAAATACATTCGGATGCATTGGGTGCATCCATACCAGTTGTCAGCATGCCATCGCCTCCAGGTGCGCCTAGCAGCACGGGTACAGTGCATATGATTGCCAGCAGTCCGAGTGTACGCACGTCCAGTCAAGGCGGCGGTGGAGCTGCAGTGGCGGCGGCAGCAGTGGCAGCAGCAGCGGTTGCGCAGTTACAAACACCGGGTGCTGTTAATCTAATGACACATGGTGGGGCGTCGCTGACACAGACTACCATACATGCGTTGCAGCCAGCAGCGGCGGCAGCTCCATCTCCAAGTAGCGGTGCGGGTAGTCATGTCCATGTCTCAAGCACGCCACCTGTGGGCGTCTCTGTCTCAACGCACAATATGCCACAGAATTATTCACGTGATCGTGCGGGAGAGCAGCGTGCCACAATAACACCTGCGGCTGCCTTAGCATCTGCCACTCCCAGCAGCAGCAGCAGCATTGTTGTAGGCGGGGGTCCTCCTACGCCCAACTCTTTAAGTGAGCTAAGTCCACATGCTGGCGGCGGAGCACAACACAATCTGCATCATATACAGCAGGCACATCAGTCTATGCTGTTGGCCGAGACAACAGGACAGCAGAATCCGCCCGTAGAATTTAATCACGCCATTACCTATGTGAATAAGATCAAGGTGAGTTGGGGAGTCCAGAGAAGCAGATAAGATAAACCAAAATAAATTAATATCATCTCTCATTAACAGAATCGTTTCCAAAGCCAACCAGCTAAGTACAAGAAATTCTTGGAGATATTGCATGCCTATCAGAAGGAGCAAAAGGTTATGAAGGAGGGCAGCAGTACTGCCGTAGGTGGCGGCGCTGTCAATGCTGGTGGCAAAATGTTGACTGAACAGGAGGTTTACACTCAGGTTGCCAAGCTCTTTGGCCAGGATGAGGATTTGTTGCGGGAATTTGGACAATTTCTGCCCGATGCTACTAATCATCAGTCGGGTTCGTCGTCAGCGGCAGCAGCAGCAGCAGCGGCAGCGCAGTACATGTCTAAATCGGCAGCGGCAGCGTTGCATAATGACCATCATCAAAAGGGGCAAGTGCAGACTCAGGCTCGTAGTGGTGGGACTACAGCAACGCTTAGTGGCGGCGCTCACATAAGTATGTCCACCGGGTCGACTGCGTTGCCGAACAGCGGTTCCCCACTGCAACTGAGCAGTGGAGCAACTCTCTCACAGATTGATGCGCACGCAGCGGCTATTGGCAATCTCTCTGCGGTAAATACAAGCGTCAGCATCAAGTCTGCGTACAGCAGCAACAACAGTACGAGTGGCAACAATAATCTGCCACAAAATCACATTTTAAGCAGCGCTGTATACGAGAAAGACTATCACAGTCTTAGCCAGCAGCAGTTGCAACAGCAGCAGCAGCGTAATAACAGTGGCGTCTATCAGCCTGTTACAACCGGTCTGCGTGCCAGTGTGGCAATGCTTGGTACCGGCATCGAACAACGCAATAATCATCATGCACAAAAGTATATAACGCAGCAGCAGCAGCCACATCTCAGCCAGAAAAAGTCTCCCAGCTATGTGGCAACACTTTCGCATCATCATGCCCAGCAGCAGCAGCCAGCGGCGTCAGTAGCAGTGGCCGCGCAGCATCAACATCATCATCATCCTCAGCAGCAGCAGTCTCATCATCTTGCCGATCAACATCAGTTGGAGCAGCGTAACTCCCCCAATTATATTACGACCGTTTCCGCTGTTCCGCAATTGCATCCCAATACCGCTTCCCGTCGTCCGCCAACTGAGGAGTTGAATCTGCCCGTTTATGGCGGCAGCAATCTTACTGCTACTGGACCACCGCCCGCAAAGCGTCCCAAGCCTTATTGTCGCGATGTTAGCTTCTCGGAGGCATCCTGTAAGTGCACTATTTCGGATGCGGCCTTTTTCGACAAGGTTCGCAAGGCTTTACGAAATCCAGAGGTCTATCACAATTTTTTGCGGTGCCTCACGCTGTTTAATCAAGAAATTGTTTCTAAGACGGAGTTGCTTGGCCTAGTGTCGCCGTTCCTTACGAAGTTTCCTGATCTTCTACGCTGGTTTACCGATTTTCTTGGTCCACCTGCGGTCGCTGGGCAAATAGGCTCCGGTGGCGTCCTAATTGACGGCATACCTTTGGCAGCAACACAGCGTCAGGGCGGCGGTAATAGCAGCAGCTCTGGCCATGATCGTGTTAGCAGTCATCAAAATACCAACGACTATGTGCAAGATGTTGATCTATCGCTTTGTAAGCGCCTCGGTGCCTCCTACTGCGCTTTGCCTCAGTCGACGGTGCCAAAGAAGTGCAGCGGACGTGATGCCCTTTGCCGTGAGGTGCTCAACGACAAGTGGGTCTCATTTCCCACCTGGGCCAGCGAGGACTCGACCTTTGTCACTTCGCGTAAGACACAGTTTGAAGAAACAATCTACAGGTGAGAGAGAGTTACTATAGTTTGGCATGACTTATGCGAATTTCCATTAAAAAAAAAAAACAAAAAATTAAAAAAAAAATAAATTTTTTAATTGCTAATGTTCTCAAAATTTTTCGTATGACATCTTAAAAATATGTTATACCTGATATTTATTACATCAAAACTTTATGATTTGTTGACTTAAAATGTTCTAATAATTTAATATCGTTTATTTTATATATAAATATTAAATGATTTGCTAAGGGTTTTAGGCTTTTTTTTTCGTATGTAATAAATTTTACATTCCCTAAGCCGTTAATAAAAAGTTTAACAAAATTCGCATAGGAAACGCCAAAGAACATGTGTTTTCCTGCTATCTATAACTATTCATCCTTTCATTTTCACTCACTCTGTTACCGTTTTCTCTTTTTTCTGTTCTTGGCTTTCTTTCTGTTTTGTATTTATTTTTATGAAACATTAACGAATATCATCCAAAAAACGCTCTAAACAAAAAGGAATATTCACAGAACGGAGGACGAGCGTTTCGAACTGGATCTGGTTATCGAGGTAAATAGCGCCACCATACGCGTGCTGGAAAATGTCCAGAAGAAAATGTCACGTATGTCCCCGGAAGAATTGGTAAAATATCATCTAGATGATCATCTCGGTGGCACATCGCAGACAATACATCAGCGTGCCATTCATCGTATTTACGGCGACAAGTCTGGAGAGATAATCCAGGGCATGAAGAAAAATCCCTCTGTCGCGGTGCCCATTGTGCTCAAGCGTCTCAAGGTTAAGGAGGAGGAATGGCGAGATGCACAAAAGGTAAAGGAACTTTAGAAAAATTTAACGAATTATACGTTATCTAAATTTGTATTTCTCTTTAAAGGGCTTCAACAAGCAATGGCGTGAACAAAATGAGAAATATTATCTCAAATCGTTGGATCATCAAGCTATAAATTTTAAACCAAACGATATGAAGGCGCTGCGCTCCAAAAATCTGTTTAATGAAATTGAAACGCTTTATGACGAGCGTCACGACCAGGACGACGATGGCATGGAAGCGGCGGGGCCGCATTTAATACTGCCATACAAGGATAAAACAATTCTTGATGATGCCGCAAATCTACTCATCCATCATGTTAAACGCCAGACCGGAATACAAAAACAAGAAAAGCAGAAAATAAAACAAATTATACGACAATTTGTCCCTGATCTATTCTTTGCGCCCCGACAACCGCTCAGCGATGATGAGCGTGATGATGGTAAGCTTAATTGCATAACTAAATTTTATTATTTTTCATAATATAATATAATTGCATTAAAGAATATACCATATTCCATATAATTTCTTGATAAGATTTATCAGCCGCTACACTTGATTATTTTATACTTGAATTATTAAAAACAGTAATTAGTTTGTATATTATAAAAAAGTGAACGTTAAATTTTTTCTTTTCCATTTACTTTTTAAAAATTAGCAACAAAATTTTAATATTTTTAACGCGTGTACATTTTTTTACTGACACTAATTTGAATTTGCATTGCAATTAAATTAAAAAAAAAACGGTTTCCTCAACTCAAACACAAAACTGTGCGCAATTCTCTAAATTATTTAAATTTTTGATAGATGACACCAAGATGGATGTCGACTTGCCTGTAAGCAGCAATCGGCCGGCCAAGGGTGCTATACCCAGCGAAAGCGCTTCGCCAGCACGCAGCAGTGGCAGCACGAGCAGCAGCGGCGGCGTGGGTGGGATATCAGCTGCAATTAAAAAGGAAACAGAGGACTCGGCGTCTAAGGCGACATCAGCAACAACAATAACAGCAGCAGCTCCAATAGGAACAACAACTAAAGTTACCGATGCAACCCCTACAACTTCAACAGCCGCAGTAGCAGCAGCAGTTACAGTGCCAGAAAAGGATGAGACTTTACAAGTTGATAATACAGTAACAACAGTCGCAACAACATTAGCTACAATGACAACAACAACAACTACAGCAGCCTCAGGCACCAGTCCCAAGCGAGCTGAAGAAGCATCGTCCGCAGCAACGACAGCGAGCAGCAGCAATGATTTAAGTGTCAAGCAGGAGCAGCTCGGTGATTTTCCCAGTCCGAAGCTGTTGCCACCACATGCGCAAGGTCAACGTGAGGTAAGTACGCACACACTCCTTAAACTCCCAACGCGTTCTCTTACTATAAATTGTCTTCGTTCTTAGGATGAATCATATTCGCTGTTCTTTGCCAACAACAATTGGTATCTGTTCCTAAGACTGCACGCCATACTCTGCGAGCGTCTGAATGTGATGTATGAGCGTGCGCGTCTGCTGGCCATTGAAGAGGAA
Organism: Drosophila busckii; assembly: GCF_011750605.1. Taxonomy (NCBI): domain Eukaryota; kingdom Metazoa; phylum Arthropoda; class Insecta; order Diptera; family Drosophilidae; genus Drosophila; species Drosophila busckii. The sequence continues at coordinate 34,853 of NC_046605.1, read as the reverse complement.
CGCTGTCGTGTCAACCGACGCGAGAGTACGGCCACTGCGCTGCGGCTTAAGCCCAAACCGGATGTGCAGGTGGAAGATTACTATCCCACATTCCTGGACATGCTCAAGAACGTACTGGATGGCAATATGGACTCGAATACGTTTGAGGACACTATGCGCGAAATGTTTGGCATATATGCTTACATTAGTTTTACACTCGATAAGGTTTGTAGTCGAACAGTATATATTTATTCGAAGAATTTATTTTTAATCTGCGCGCCTTCACAGGTTGTATCAAATGCAGTGCGTCAACTACAGTACTGCGTCACAGAGCGCGCTGCCCTGGACTGCGTGGAGCTTTATGGAGTAGAACAGAGACGTGGCAGCACTGGTGGCAACTGTCGTGACGCCCCAAAAAGCTTTGATCGTGAAATGAGTTATCAGCGGAAAGCGGAGTCCATGCTTAACGAGGAGAATTGTTTTAAAGTGTTTATTGTAAGTTCAACTGCATTAAAAGATGTAAATCCCTTATAATTTATATACTCTTAAAATTTTAGTACAAAATTGATTGTCGCGTGACGATTGAGCTGTTGGACTCGGAGCCTGAGGAGGTGGAGAAGCCAGTGCTCAAGGCTCAAAAGTTTAACAAATATGTGGAACGTTTGGCAAATCCAAGTTTTACTGGCATTGGCAATGACAATGTTGTAACGACGTCTGACATTAAAACAGAACAGGAAGAGGAAAATCCTGAGGTGAGTTAAATTATCAGCCAAGCACGACGCAGCAACAATTACAGTAACAATAGCAGCAGCAGCCAGAGATTTTGTGTGTGCCTGATACGTGATTAAACATGTTGTTGTATTATTTTTTACTTACATATCTCTATTACTCAGTTTTAATTGGTTTTCTGTTTTAAATTATTTATTATGAGCTTTTATATTCAGTCTCTGTGTCTTGATTTAAGCTTTTGTTATGAGTCTTTACTTTATGCCTATGTTTAGACATCACAAAGACATTACATTAATTGTACCAATGTACGTACATATGTATGTACATACACCCACACACTTATATATATGTATATTGTATATACATACACATGCATATGTACATGTCATGTTCTTTGCAAAAAATAGTGCTTTTGTTATTTATATACATATGTATGTTTGTATGTATTTACCATATATACATTATTTGGATTTCTTTTTGTATACATAAATAAGTATATATATTAATATACTGTATATTATTCTTGAACCGCACACATACACATGTTTTTCTCTATACATTTCTACAAAACTTTCTTTTATCGTTCTCTATTCCTTTACGTTTCGTCTCTCTCTCTCTCTCTATCATATATTTCAACATGCCGCCTATTACAATCGCCCACATTTATCGATATGCGCGCGTAACAATAAAAAATAGAAAACCGTTCACTAATTAATGCTTTTTCTGCATTTTTCTCTCATTTTTTATTCCACTATTTATTTTTTCGTACCAGGTCAATTCCAAGGCTTGAAATAACAAAATAGTTTTGATAATTTCATTGAATAAAAAGAAGAAAAAGTCGTGTTGCAAAATGAAATAGTAATAAAAACAAAGTGATGCTTGTTTCACTTGCTGAATGAAATAAAAGACACACACATATACATACCTTACACGCACATGCTCATCTGTTCATCAAAAGCTTAGCAAAAACAACAATTATAACATTTGTATGTATAAAAAAAAACAATAATATTGTAAATGTTCAGCACAACAAGAATACAATAATATTTATCATAGGCACCGCATTTAATTGCATTAATTTTCTTGTTTAGTTTTTGCGTTTTGCGTTAACAAGAAAAGTAACGATGCAGTTGCTTGTGTTTTGTGCGTGTGTGTAAATTAACGTTTGTAAATATTGTATGTATGTATCTTAAGATCCTTAAGTTTAAGAGTTTCTCAGTATTAGCTAAATCGAATAAAGATCAGAAGGGGTTAGCTCAGTGAGAGTGCAAGTAACCAATGTACTTTGATTAATTTAAATAATAATTGTAAATTTTAGACAGTTGAAAAAATATATTTATATATATATATGTAAAATCAATACTCAAAGCAAAAAAGTTGTTGAGGGTTAATGGGTTTCAATTGTTACTCCCTTAAATACTTTTGTGGGCTTTTAGTGAAGTTGAGTTTTTTTAAAAGCCAGGTAAGTGATGCTAGCAAATCCATTTATAATTAATTAGTTGAATTCATAAAATGCTGCATCTACAGCATACATATGTATGATATACATATATATATAATTATATATATGTACAATTTATCGTACAACATTTTTATTTGTGTGTGTGTGTGTCTGTGTTAAAGCTTATATTTTTTGTTGGCCTGGTACTTGTATGGTTTACGTTTTTAATGCTAACTTTTTCGGCTTTTAACAACACACACATACATACATACACTAATACATACATAGCGTAAGCCTTAAACAATTTTTTTCTATTGTAACGCATGTTGAATTTGCATCTAAACAAATATTGCTTATTAATATTTGTAAACATTTATTAAATTTGTATTTTTATTTCATTATTAATTGCAGCTGGGACGCGTTGCACGAAAAGCCCGTTTTCTATTACGTAATAAGCGTCAGTCGCAACTGCATGAAGAGCAAGTGCGTCAGCTGTTCGAGCAGAAGCGTCACTGCGGCGAGGTAACTGCCTCAACGGCAGCAGCGTCAACAGTTAGCAGCAACGATGTACCTACTACCAACAACAATAATAATAACAACTGGAATAAACGGACGCCAGAACGTTTAGGTGCACCACAACTGGGACTGGCAGAGCAATACGCATTTAATGATCGCGATGAGATCAGCACGAATGCCAGCAATGGACGCTGCTTTGTGACCAGCAAGAATCTCAAGCTTCTCAAATACGATGCAGTGCGTCGGGCCAAAAAGGTGAGTTATACTTCTTGTATACACTTCAAAACATATAAATAATATGAGTTTTGTTTATATAGAGTCATTGCCGAGTCACACAATTAAAGTATAATCGTTTCCAAGCGTACTGCAATAAGTGGCTGCAGCAACATGTTAGTGAGCCCCTGCAACAGCATTGCCAGGATTGGCTACTAGGGAAGACGCCAGAGCAGATTAATGCCAGTGGTTGGGGTGCCACAAGCAAGACTAAATTGCTGCTGCAGAAGGATACGACTAAGACTCCCTATCGCATCTACACGCGCTATAAAGTGCAGCAATCAAATGCGCTTAATACGACAACTGCAACAGCAACATCATCAGCAACAACAGCAGCATTAATAACAACTGTTGCACCTGCTGCAACAGCATCAATTATAGCAACACCAGCAGCAGCATCGGTGGCTGCCACAGCAACAGTTGTGCCCGTTTCAAGCAACAATCTTCTAACTACCGCCGATTGCAACAGCGCTGTAGCTGTTGTTGCTGTCACAGCCAACAATGCGACAGAAGCAACACTACAGCAAGTGCGTCCCATGGAGAGCTAATTGAGCAGCTGAACGTTCAATACGTTCAAGCCCATGTGATAACACGCTTGCGACCGTCATCACGCTCCATGGACTTGCAATAATAACACATTGGCAGAAGTCATTCAGTTTGTTTTTATAGGCATAAGACTTTCGATAAGTTTATGATCAAGGCAGCGTATTTGCATTCAATACACTCGCGTCGGCTTAAATCTTATACAAACAGCAGTTTGTGCTAATTAGGCTTAGATTTCATTATATAAGTAGTTAAGGTTTTATTGAACACAACTATTTTTAGATTTTACGCAAACAATAATTTCAATGTATTTTTTATACAAAACCAACCAACCAACCTTGTACAATTCCTTGTGAATACTATTAATAACACGCCTAGCTATAAGTTTAGTTTAAGTTGTAAAAAAAAAAATCAGTAACAATATGAGCAAATTATAAAAACAAAAATGTAACTAAAGGGCTTTTTTATTTTGTAAACATTTATAATCAAATGAAAGCTTAATATATTATTTGTAAATGAAATCTCGCCGCGTTATGATGCCCTCTATACGATTTTCATTGCTAATAACCAACATATGACGTAGTCCCAACGCACGGAATATATTAAAAATCCTAGGCACTGAATCGTGCTGTGAATTGTAACAATGAATAAGGCGCAACTAAAAGACTATATGCTAAAAAATACTTACAGCATTAACACGCACGGGTGATGGATTCATAAAGATGGACAAATCCACAGTGTAATTAAGTTTTCGGTCGAGAGGACGCACGCTCTAATGAAAAATTACAGTTATACTTTTTACTGACAACAATGAACATTCAATATCACCTCAATGCTGGGATACCGGGGATAAACATCTCTGAAGGTTTGAATGGTAGTGTCCGACTCCCAGAAGCGTTTGTTTTCTGCAAATAGCGCCTTCTGTAATATAACAATAAGCTGTGAGCGTAATATAAAGCCACAAACGCGTCCGGAGGAACGTAGATCCTGAAAATTAAATTAAATGTCTCATTATTTTAAAGGAATTCAAATATGAATACACATACATTATTGACATCATCGACCACAGGGAAGCCATTGTGACTGCATCTCTTCAAGACTTCAAATATGTAATGCACATTATCGCGCAGTTTAATGCTAACTACGGAATTGCTCATTATCTCTTTAGCCGTTAGACCTTTATATTGGGGCAGAGGCTCCCAAGGCAGCATGGGTACGTTATTCACCTCTATAACGCTATCGTAAATGCCATCATTAAAGTAATCGCCTACCCACTTGGCGCTAATTAACGCTATTATAAGCGGAAAAAAGAATGATGTCTCAATTCCTGTTGTTTCCATCAGTATAACTGATAGACTAATGGTCATGCGTAGCACTCCACCCAAATTGGCAGCTGCGCCAATCAAAGCATATTTTCCAGGGTGCAGAAATTGCTAAGCATAAAGTATAACACATCAATTATAATCCATAATATTCAACGATAAGTACTTACTGTCTCTGGAAAGAGATAAAAAAGCAGCATAGCTACAAGACGTCCCCATGCAGCGCCTACTAGTGCTGTGGGTATAAAAACACCCAAGGAAACGTTGAGTCCAAAAGTAGCACAGGATAAAAAATAGTAAACCAGCGTAAACATGGCAAGGGTGAGAATCTTGTGAGAGCCTGTATGCAAAAAAGGGTTCGATTAATAAGATAAATGAGAATAAGCTATTGCAATAACTCACCTGGCGGATCATGGAAGAGCGCACGAACTGTAGCCTCCGGCGTTTGAAACCACAGAGCGGCCACCGCATTATATTCGTTATCCTCGCAGAACAACTGCACCGGATGTATAGTTGGATCATTGCCCAGCGGTCGACAATCGTTGATAAAATATATCATGGTGCATGCCAATGTGACGCCCAGTATAGCTACTAAAATGGCCTCGCAAACCTTGCCACATTTCCAAGGCACAAACCGTTTGCGAAATTTATTAATCCGCATATTCAATGCATTCCAGGCGGCGCCTAGCAGCCCCCCAGAGACACCGAGCATCATAAACAACGGCAGCTCAAAGTATTCAAAACTCAGCGGCTGTTCAAACTTGCCTAAATTGAAAAGACCCGTAAAAGTGAAATCGTTTAAGCCATGGTAAGCAGAGAGAACAATATTAAGAGTAAACGAGCTAATGATGGATGCAATTAGTGTGCGCCAGATGAGGTTTTGATTCCAAAAGCTGGCCGCTTCTTCTAGCGAAAACAACATGCCCCCAATGGGCGCGCCAAATGCAGCTGAGACGCCCGCCGCAGCCCCACCGAGCACAAAGTCACGTTTCTCGTGATCATCCCGAAAGGCCTTAAAGATGCGAAAATCCTTGACAAAGGTTGTGCTCTTCCCTTGAGAAATACCAGCTGCCACCACAGCACCCGCATGAATCATGGGTCCCTCCTTGCCACCGGCCAAACCTCCCACCACAGATGTAATGACACCAATAGATTTTACGGCCAGCGTTTTGATGCGTACAATGCGCGGCACCTTAACCCCATTCAGATAACTCTTAACTTGGGGTATGCCGCTTCCAGCGGTAATTGGCTCTATATACGTAACCATTGCAGCACCAATTGCTACAGGTATAACGCTTAAGAGTATCCACCAAAGAAACGGCAATGCCAGGTCGCCATCGTTTCCGTTCATGGGTACATTGTGATCCACAGCTGCAAATGTAAGTGAATGAGAGTATGAATTTCTATTTTATTATGTGTACAGTTTATACTTACAGTATTTGAGAAACTTGTATTTTATTTCGGATAACTCCTCGATTACTATATCAATAGAGCAGGCAATAAGTGCTGTTATGATGCCTATGAGCACAAAGATAATCCATCGTATGACATGAGTACGCAGCGAAAAACGGTCGCTGTGGCGTCGACGCAGTTCATCCTGAAAAAGTTTATTCTCACAGACATCATAATCCAAGCTCTGAAATGAGGTATGCCAGAAGTCAGAGAGAGAAAGATGATGGTGCTTGTCACTTTACCTCATATTGCTCTTTGGCTCCAACTAAAGCGGCAGCAGTGCGCGAACGCAAATGAAAAACTGGTGTTCTTTGCTCATTATTAGTTGCACCCTTTAAATAACATTGATTGCTTTAGTTGAAATGAATACATAGTATGTATGTGTGTGAACACAATGCACTTGCGATAACTGCCTGCATCTACAAATGACTCACAATAACTGGCAGCGCTGGCGCATGGGCGTCATTACTTAGCAGCGCAGCATCATCAATATCTATAATATTTGGTGTAATCCCCGTTTGCGAATTTTGACTGCTTGAGGCCCCTTCATCTATAGCCGTTGTCTTGCTGTGTTTGTTTGCTCTCTGTTCCCTTGTATAGCCTAAGCAATCTTCATCGCTTGTTAAGTCCTCATCTTCATCCGCCTTCAAATATATCAGTCGTTTTTTTACTTCGTCTGCCATGGTAATAGCAATAATAAATTCAATTTAAGTGCACCATAATTAAACTAGCAAACAGCGCAAACAAACTCCTGTTGCGCGAACCAGTGAACATTCTTTTCATTCCAAACAAGTTCGATACCACTTTCGATGTTTCGCGCAATTGAGCCGTCGTCAAAAAGTTTTTTGTAAAAAAAATGCATACAATTAGTGTAGTTTACTGATGATTAAATATTTGTATGCATAATATTAACTTATTTTCCAAGTTCCATTTAATCTCTTTAATTCTATAAATGGTTTAAATTATCTACTTTCTTCATCTGTAGCCTAAAATCACTAAGCATTGTATGCTTAGTGCAAAAACGTACAAACGATACTTTCAGAAAAAATATCGATACTGCTAATGGGTTATACTTGACCGTTTTATTTTTGAGTACATAGAAAAACTTTTACCTTATTGTGCATTATCAAAGTTGAAATTGGGATGTAGAAATTGAAATTTGGCAATGTCGAAAAGCAAACGCTTGCGTTCGATCTGATTACGCGTCTGTAGCTCATCCTTAATATCGCCCAGGGTGTTATCAATGCGGATCAGGACTTCACGTGGCGCTACTCCGTTGACGTATGGAGCCAGCATCTGGTTGTGTGAAACAGAAACCTGAATTTGAGCATCCCGCGCAGAGCGCGATAAAGCATTGCCTTCATGGTCCTCATCCTGCAACGACGATGTTTTGCTCAGATCTATTGCCTGCGGCTGCTCCTGTTCAAGCAGCATTTGCTGATGTTGCTCCGGCTTGATTAGCCCAAAGGGCAGCAAGCGTGGTATTTCAATAGGCAAAGTAAGCGATTCGGTTACAGATTGATTATTGACGAATGTCAAATCAGGTTCAGGCTCTGAAACGGGACTGGGATTGGTAACCTGCAAAGATATTATAAGACAAAAGCAAATAAGAAGGAAGTTAGAATAGCATGTTTTGTGAGCGTGACTTACATTCCGTCCAACGGGCGATAAGTTTAGCACATTATTGTTGTGATTGATTTTTATTTCATTATTATTCATGGTAGTGAGCGGTGGGGATGCACTGATAGAATCCGGCTGAAATTGATTCGAAAAGCACTTATAAATACAATTTTTATTTTCATTCAGCTTTGCGCTGGCGCAGATACATATACAGACATTAAACGAACTGCGCATCTGTGTATGTGTTTCAAGGGAATAACGGTGCTTCGCTCAGGCACAAGTTGAACAGAGACGGACGATAAAAAATGTTGGTTTTCTCTTTACTTACGGTTCGTACGGCTGCTGCTTCTTCCTGTTCGTTGTGTTCTTGCTTGTGACGCTGAAAAACCGTTTTAATTTTTAGCTCATGCGTCGGAGTATCCACAAAACACGGTGATGATGATGATGATCTCTTACTATTTTTGGCAAACCGTCGATTTTTCATAATGCGATCACGACGTTCCACCAGCGCCGCCACCTTCATCTCATGCAGTTTGCCCAGCAAAGATGCATGACGCCGCTGCCCAGAACAAATATACATATTGTATGTACATACATACATGTGTATGTATGTATAAAATGTTATGTATATTTACTTGTATCTTAACTTATGCGAAACTTACCTTAATGTGCATGTGAAAGTTGCCTGTAGAGCGCACGCTGCCGCGATAAATACGGTCCGGTGGACAGTAACAGCACTTGACGGTCACATTGTCACCAATCTGGCTAACAATACGGTAGAGCTCTCCATTTAATATATAAGGTACATGCTGTCGCTGTAATAGCTCGGATTTTACATTAACACTATTTGTCTGGTCTTGACTCGAATCCGGTTGCTCATCCATGTCAGTCCTTGGATTTACTTTTGGCATGGCAAAACATTCGACCTAAGGCCTGAATATGCGATCCGATACCCTTGCAATTACCTACTGTATTGAGCTTTCGTTCTTAATCCAAAAGTGTGTATGTGTGTGAATGTGAAACAAATGCGAAAATTTTTTGACTAAGATACATACTAACATGCATCTTAGAATGTAATGTGACGAAAAGGAGTTCAAAAAGAACCGTTACAGTCAAGCAAAGTGTGAAAACAAAGTAAAGCCGCCGCTAAATTTTGTCATATACACATACATGTGTATATGAATGAAATGTAGTTTTATTTATTAAATGTAGTTTCAATTATTCGTGAACAGTATTATGTGAGGAATAATATTCAATATACAAAGGTAATTGATGTTTTAAAACTTTTTACAAGTTCGCTTAGGTATCGATATGCGAAACAATCGATAGCGGTTTTGTAGCCCTGGCAATAGTGGCACGTTTTTTGTTTGCGCAAAATATAATGGAAATTGACAAGCCAAATATTTTAATTACTGGTAAATATAAACTGTATTTTGTAATTACACTTACTATAATTAATTGTCCCATTATAGGCACGCCTGGCGTGGGTAAATCGTATTTGTGCCAACGTTTGGCCGATCAATTGAAGTTTAATTGGCTTGACTGCTCCAAAATAGCAAAGGAAAATAACTTTATAGAGGAATATGACAAAGAATTTGATTGCCCAATACTCGATGAGGATAAGGTAAGTGTAACATTTTTTTTTGATCAAACGTTAGCTTAGTAGTAATGCTTTCAGTTGATGGACTTTATGGAACCACTAATGGCCAACGGTGGGAACATAGTTGAGTATCACGGCTGTGATTTCTTTCCGGAGCGCTGGTTTCAAGCAGTTTTTGTGGTGACTTGCCCTAACGAGACGCTCTACGACAGACTTAAGGAGCGTAGTTATAATGAAAAGAAACTAACCTCGAATATACAGTGCGAAATATTTGGTACAATCTGGGAGGAAGCCTGCGAATCGTACAAAGACGATATAGTATTCAAATTGAGTGGCGCAACAAAGGCGGAGGCCGAAAATAGTTTAAAGACGGTAAAGAATTGGTATAGCATGTGGAAGCGCAAGTAAAATGCATGTTACAAAGCCATAATTACTGTCCATTATTTTTGTATACATATATCAGTTAAAAAAGTCTAAATACTTAAGTAGTTAACAAATTAAGACTAAATGCGTTGCATTTTGAAGCGCAATGGACCGTCTGGCGCATACATAAATGTGACTGCATAATCCAAGGGCTGATGATTGTACTCTAGCTTATAGTTTCGCAGCAGCTTGGCCAGCAGTATTTGCATCTCCAAGTCAGCAAAGCGACGGCCTAGGCACATGCGCGCCCCATAGCCATATGGTAATGAGGCAAACGGATGCAGTTTATCGGTCGTGCCGCCATGATGCGCTTTTAGCCAACGCTCTGGTCTAAAGGTGGCCGCATCAGTTACATATTCCTCCATATTGCCAGTTACAATGGTAGGAAAAACAGCCTGCACCCCTTTTGGAACCTGATAGCCGCAGATAACGCTATCCTCCTGCAGCGTGCGCCCATTGCCAATAACGGTGCTGTACATACGAAAGACCTCCTTAATGAAGGCCTTCAGCTGATGCATTTGGTTCAGCAGGGGTATGCTCAAAGGTGTGTTGGCATCCGGCAACAGACGCTTGAGCTCTTCGTGAATCTTTTGCTGCTCCGCAGGTCGCGTAGCCAGTTGATAAAGTATGGAGCAGACGGCCATCGATATCTATTAGATGGCAGAAATGAGGCAATCCTATTATATTTGTTTCATTTATAAAAAACTAACCGTATCAATTCCGACGAGTATCAAGTCCAAAGCCATTATTGTGGCGATCTTCTCATCCTTCTCTGAAATAATGACCTTCTCCAGGAGGGAAGGTTCCCCAGCTCGCTGCGAGGCATCTTGTGTCTTCAAACGTGCCGTGGCGCTTTTTATGTACTTCATGCAAACTCTGTGAATGTATATATGTACGTGTAAGTCATTTTTATATCTGGTTATTTTCAATCTTTACTAATACATTATACGTATTCCAGGATTCCGAATTCATGTATATTAATATATATACATCTATATATAACTTACCCCACAAAGAAGTTCATGTTGTTGACGTAGCGTGTCCAAAGTGGCGTTGGGAAATAGCGCCAATAGGGTGCCTTCAGCTCCAATGTGGCCACATTGCGTAGCGCATACTTGGCTGCATTTATAATTTGTTGGGGCTCCGAATCTTCGGAAAGATTCGAATCGAGGCAGCCCAAACGTGTGTCCAAGGCTACACGACCAATGCCTGTGAAACAGAGATTTCTCAAGAATCTATTTTGAGAGCTTATGTACATACTTACACTCTAGAGACCATTTGTGTATTTCGTTATCGAAATCTAGAGGTAGTTCCTCATTATCATCCAATAGCTGCTCACAGCGCGCCAAGAAATCATCTGTGATAAGCTCCAGTGGCTGCAAATAGCGTCTTATGGTGGACAATTGCAACACGGGTTTTTGTACTCGCGATCGAAATTCACGCCAAGGCTCGCCATGACTGCAAAAGCATTGGATAATTGCATGGGTAAATATATAATTATAAGGAATAAGTGAATATAATACTTACACGCCAACCACGCCGCCCAGTTCACCAAAGAAATCTTTCCGCACCACGCTTTTGTACTTAACCAGACTGGGCATCGACGGTCGAAAAGGCGTGGGACCCTCATTGCGATAGCACTGCAAGCAAAATATTATTTACGCTCAATGCTAAAAACGCAATCAAGATAATGTACTTCTAGTCATATTGTCTCAAGTCACAAATGTTTTGTTACCTTCAGGTGTGCAGTCATGCATTAAAGTTTAAGTCACAGAGAGCCGCAACTTCAACCTAAGTTCCGCTTGGTGATTTATGCTTACCTTTTCAATTTCATCCGCATCATAAATGAATAGTAGATCTGGCCGTCCTATCAGACCAGAGAAACGCACTATACGTCCGTATCTCTCATGCAACAGCGACGAGATCTTTGCCACATCGGATATTGTATATTGGCCAATGATGGGCATAAGACTGCAAAGGTCGTTTAAGATAAAATATGTCAAAATAAATTGCATTTTTTACAAATCTTGTACTTTTCTTGTACAAATCTTTCGTCAGGCTATAAGGCTATAAATCTTCACGTTATATTGTGTTATAAAGTTAATTAGCCAGTTACTGCTTTTAAAAATTGTGGCTTAATCGTAGACATGTGATTCTCAGATTTAAATAAATATGCTAGCAATTATTAAAAACTTGATTATCATAGGAATATATAATTTAACCCTTTTTTGATGGTTAATTGAACTTTTATTTACACTGATTCATACTAATTTTATTTATGTTTGATTAGTATAGTTCAGGTTCAGGTTTACTTAAAAAAATGTAAGCTTCAAATAACTAACCGCGGCTTTGTTAGGGTCAACAACAATATAATAACTTTTTTTCAAATGCCAATACCAACGGTACCTAATATTCATATGTATGTATAAATATAATTCCTTTTTTTTCTGTTTATTATATTTTTAGCTTAACTGAAGTATATGTCGACGCTACAACGGATTTAGGATGTATTTGTGTAGTATAAATCATACTAGCCCTTAAACAGTAAGTTTATAATTTGTGTTTGGTTTCAAATATTATTAATACCTTTGTACTTGATGACTTTTAATAATCACACATTTTTGCTCACGCTGTGAGATTGGGTAATCCAACGGTCATAACTTAAGACGTTCCTCCCTCGCTCTAACCATGTGAATAACTGCGTACCTGGTCATATTTCAATGTCGTCTAATATTATTCATGTTTCTTCTATTTTTTTTGTGTGCTTGCATTCAAAAAATTCACACATTAATGTCGACCTTGAAAAAACGGGCGCTAAATGAACGCTAACACGAGACTAATAAAAAAAGATAACTTGCTGCGCGCCCTCTAGCCTCAAACGGTATTTAATTGGCATTCAAGTTGTAGTTTAAGTTCTTTAGAATTCGCAAAAGCGCCAGTTGTGAAGGAGCTGTATTTTGTTATCAAATACTTGTGTTAGATAAACACAAACATAAGAGATGAAAAAATTTGCTTTACTAAAAATGCAAAAGAAGAAGCTAGTTGTGCAAGCGGTATTTGGGTCAAGAGAAACTGGCAAATACAAAAGGAAAAACGGTAACACACAAAAGAGCCGCATTAAACGCATTGCAGGCCACGGGAAAAAATTAAGAAGATGCAGCAGCAGTAAAAGTGAAAGAAAGTTTGTTGTCAAAGTCTTTTGTATCGTATTGCTTGTGTACACACCGCCAAGTGTTGCCCAGTATGGGCATAGGCTTAGGTCCTGGTATATGCTGATAGGGCAAAGCATTTTGCCACTCGGCGCTGCCATGAAAGTGTGAAGTCGCTGTTGCCACAGGCGTCAGCTCCAGATGAGGACAATTACGAGTGGCAGTTGCCGTTGCCCCGTTGGCCGAATTCTCACGGGTTTGTACTTGCAAAATGCTATGACTTGCACGCAGCATGGCAGCAGTGCCACGCAGCGCAGTTGTGGACACTTTTAATGGAAGTTGATTCATTTTGTGATTAAAATGCAAAACAGATTTCACTCGTTTGATTTCCAATTGCTCAATATATACAAATTTTTATTGCTGGTTTTTGTTGACACAGACACATATATACACGCACGCGTATACACCTATGTTAGGCGTTTAAAATCCAAAATTCATCTACTATAGAAACTTGCACACGTTGCGTACTCGTCGACAGCTCGTAACAAACTAGTTAACTTGTTGAGCGAGCTTAACTCAATTCAATGCAAGCTGCTCACTGCTTGGGCCGTTCCATCAACTGCTTTCTAATCGCTGTTAGCAGTATAATTTTCTCGCGTGTTTGACTTATTCTCTCTCTCTTTAACTCTCTGTATGTTTTTGTGTGAGATATTTACAAACCTGAATTTAAGTATGCTATCAACTTACGATAAGCATTTGCAAATAGCACAAGCTGATGTCAAAGCTCTTAACAATACTTTTTCATGTTTTTTCCATTTTTTTTTTACATTCCCCTTTTATGTTATACTACAGTACATTAGTGTTATCTCCGCAAAATAGTTTAATGTTATTTTTTAATTCCAAATCACAAAACTTTTTCAAATCCCTTTTCTACATAGCTGTGGCTTGTTATTACTGTATTAATGAATTCTCGTCTTATGCTTTATAGGTGTTTTAATGGACCTACGGGTGGATTTATTTATATAGTTTTTAACAAACTAATATTTTTGGTAAACTAAATGTTTAATACCAATCTTAATTGAAATCATATCAAAAAATGTTTTCCACATTACGAATTTCCGGACTGAGACAGTTAGACAATTTTGCCGCCAATATATACCACGTTTGTTTTTTATCACCTGCCTGGACGAAATGTTAGCGTAAGTTTTTAATAAAAATAGTCTTGGAAATATTACATTAATAATAATTAATAATGACTCATTATATATTCTTTCTATACATAAATTTTTGCCAGTTGATATCTCACAATCAGTCACGTCGTCTATACTTTGCATTGCTTATGCTTGTTCATTCACCCATTGTAGTGGGCCACCGAGCTGCCGCTTTGCAGCAGATTAAGCTTTATGAGATTGAGGGCTTCTTTTAGGGAGATTTATTCCAGCTGGGAGTGTTGATTGAAAAGACAAATGAAGATGATGTTGCAATGGGGTGCCCCAAAGACATGCTGTGCTTGTTCATCCATGCGAAATTAATTTACAAAATTAATAAAAGGCTGGGGCGAGGCCATCATCAGCTGCTGCTGCTGCTGCTGCTGGGGCACGCAGCGAGGCGGTGTGCACTGATCCCCGTTGGTCAAAACCTTGCAATAGTTGCAAAATCGAATCGGGGATCCATGCATGAATATTAATAGTTAACATTATATCTAGCCAAGCTTTGAACAAAAAAAAAAGTAAACAAGCAAGGCAACTATCAAACTTTGAAACGTTTTACCTCAGCAAAATGACGTCCGATTTTAGAGTTTCATTAGAAAAACTGCATTCACAATTATAAATTTTTAAAACCATTGAAAAAGTTGTGAAATTTTAAATGTAATTATGCAACATTGTATCAAGCATAAACCAAACTCGCGAGATACTTCTAAATAAAAATCCATTAAAATTTATAATTTTTCGATTTTGTAAAATAAATATGATTAATAGCGATTGATATCTAATTTTTCAATTTTCTAAAAGTAATGATTAATAGCATAATGAGCAGAGAGTTATCGAAATGGCTAGTTGCTCATCACTATTTAAGCGGCAAAATAAGCGATGTTTGTGTAATTTTTTGTTTTTGGAATGTTGCTTATCAAATTATATGCCTTGTGTTTTTGCGCTGTTTATTTTTAACGATCGCCCGCGTGTTTCTGTAAAAATGTAATAGTTACAACAAAAAACGAAATATTGAATAGTAAATGATGAATTAATTTTAATGCTTAATAGAAATCTATGGGCAGATATGCGCCATAAAATTCGTGAGGCTTAAAAGAATAAATAAATAGTATGGGAATAGTATGCTGCGTCAAGCAAATTCGATCAAATGTTTTCTAGCGACGTATGCGCTCCGATGATCGCGAGCGTGTGGGCGTACATTGTCTTCCACGCTTATGATGCGAGCTATTGCTGCGGCTGCTGGAGCTGCTGGTTGTGCTGCTGGACGATGTGTCACTGGAACTGGACGAGCTGGATGAACTGGACGATGAAACAGATGACGTAGAGTCACGCGAGTCTCTTTTGCTGCTATCCCCGCTGCCATTGTCCATTGGCTTTGTCGATGGATTACAGGAGATTGCTTCGCTATCGCCCCATAGGTCATATTTGGATAAATCACCGTCACCATCGTCATCATCTTCATCTTCATCAGGTTCAATATTGGTGCGTCGCTGACGCTTGCAATCATCATCGCTGTTTTTCTCGTGACTTTTACGTTTCTTTCGCCGGCCAAACTCGTCGTATTCGCTATCAGAGTCTTGACGCTCCTTATACTCTACCACGCCACGATCATTGTAGCCGCCGCCAAAGCCTAAAATAAGTTTGAAAGCCATAAGAAAATCTTATGTTGGTTATTCAAGGAGCTACGTACCTGTACGCTCCTCCACATCTGTAAATTTGGGCGCATTGCACATATTACAGGTCTGTCGACGCGCCCAGTTCACATTGGCACATTTGCTGCACTGCCAATCCTCGGCGCTAAACAGACCACGTGACTTGTCTGCCGCTAGTTTTCCAATTTCTGTGCCCAACTTCTTTTTGCTAGAGCTGCCGCCGCTGGTGCTTCCACATTCATTTCCACGCTCTCGTTCTGGTTTATCGCCGTCGGCGCGCTCGCGATTGCATTTATTGCACTGCAGGCGACGAGCAAAATTCAGATGGCGACATCTGCAAGAATAAAAAAAAAAATGTAGTCTCATGAACATTTTTAGACATTTGCCTGTGTTAATCACTCGCTGTCTTCACTCTTCATTCAATTTGGGCTCGGTGCCTTACAATTGTATCACTCTACGCGACTCACTCGTTATCTGAACATATCCAATCCCCAGATGAGACGCCGACGCTGGCGACACCCCCACTATTGGACATTTGAAAGCTCGTTTGTGCACTGCAAATGGTGTCTTGGCGGCTATAAAAATGTCTCTAAAATGCCGAGCGGTTGCTTTGCTGACATTAAATAAACAAAAACTGTACACAATTGATGTGCATAGAGTTTGTTTTCAATTTAAAGTTTCCACAAATATAAATTTTATGTGGCGGTGGCTGTAGCGTTGGTAGCAGGGTAAAAAGGAAAATGTCTGACTGTAGTCACCAGACATCTGCAGTTTGGTTATTAAAAGATTTAAGTTGATCTTCGAACATGAATAATTTAACTTTAGGATGGATTTGCAATAATTTTAAGTTCTTCCCAGACACTTCAACGGCTGTATGTGGGAAGGGAAGGTAAGAAAACTATTTAATTTTTAACAGAGCATGTTAAGTTGACGATGATTGATGACAGTGCTATAAATATTCAAGGCAGTGTCATCCGGTATGCCGGTGTCCATCCCTGCATTGTTTACAAAATTATCTGTATGTAAATATTTTTGTTTACCAAATTATTTTTAACAATTGATAGCGTGCATTCGTGGAAATGTTTATATTCGTAACTTTAAATGCCAATTACTATTTTTTTGTTGCCGCGCCAAAAAATGTACTTAGCACAGAAATACATAGAAATGCATAAGCTGTTAATAATGTAATGTTTTCCCGCCATTTATTTCGAAATGTTACATTTAACGGACGAAAAGCTGATTTGGCAACACTGATTATGATATTTTGTTTTTTTAAAAATTGAACATTTTTATTTAATTAACATACGAAATGCACATTTAACTTAACTTTGAGAACTTGCTACGCTTTTTTTGCAAAGCATACATAACAGCATAGTAAGCACCTAGGAGCAGAAGAACAAAAGCAAGTAACACAGCAAGGTAGAAAATAAATAAATCATAAAGATGCAGTTGATTAGATTCTATGTCAATGCCGCGTGTTCTAATTGCAGTACCTCCCTTATGGCGCACTACATAATTGATCCAGAAAATAGCGCTTGCCAAAGCTCCCAATGGTCTGTCGCGGAACTCACTGGAAACTTCGCGAATGCTGACCTGATACTTCTGTTGATTAAGCAGCTCATCCACAGCCCAGTTAAGTGCTAAATTGCTCAAATTACTTTGTTTTAATTGCAGGCCAACACCTAGTCTTTCAGCTAGTTGCATGTTCTTGCGCTCATTCTGAAATATTGGCAAACCCAGCATAGGTACATGTCGCACAATCCCTTCCTGTAGACTCAGTAGATCTCCATTCATTATGAAGGCACGCACATGTGGATGCGCCAAAATGTCGATTTGTGGCACTCCATGTTGAATCATGACATTCTTAGGCAATCCCTTTAGCTTAGTTGCATCGTGGCAAGTCCAAATGACGCGTTCTTTGCGTGCGCCAAGAAATTCAAAGAGTATTTTTATCATTTCCTTAGGCAACTCGCCGCAGTTTTGCTCATTTCCAAGGTGCATGTATATAATGCCTGCTCGTGATTCCTCCACAAATCGCTTGATATTCCACGGCAGCTCGTGTGGTCCACGTATATGTAATCCACCAGCATTTACTATTTGTTGCACCATCATGCGTGGCGTCAACAAAGGCACGTGATTATTAAGAAGCAACAATGCCAAATGATGTGCCTGCAGTTCTTCAACTGTCGTAGACACTGTAAGTATTAAATATAAAGCATATATACACATAAATGGTTAAATAACAGTATTTTAGCTTACGTTGGAAATGTTTTCGTATTAATTTATACTGGGCTGCATGATGTACCCTGTAAAACTGCTTGCGTCGTGCCATGCATGTGCGTATATTGCTCAATCGATCGAGAAAGCTTAAATTTGGATTAAATTGCTCAAAGTCTATTGGCGAGCAGGCGGCGGGAACTAAGGACTCTTGCACTGATTCCATATAATTCCCAAAATCTGTGCTGACAATGCCAATTATGGGCGTCTGATGCTTATATCCCAAACCTAACAAAGCCTCTGTGTAAAAATAATCCACTACAATGGCATCATATTCAAATTCGGCAGACTGCAGTTTCAGCAACTTCTGCAACGGCTTCTGAGAAAGAAAGTGATCAAGAGCGGCAGCGCCGACTAAGGCCAAAGAGTTTTGCAGCATTTCTTCTGGAAACCGACTTAGTTGATCTAGACTAGAAGCTGAAGTATGATTTTGCACTGTAATATTAATTAATTATTTAATTTAAGATTTGAATATTGATAATTTATAAATAATTTAACTTACAGTTACCCCAAAGGTCATATTCCGGTTGAACTACTATTTCTGTTACTCGTTCCAGACGTTCACCCAGTTCATGAGTGCAGTAGACTGTTACCTGTTGTAAATGCAAGTTAAGTTGGGTCAAGAGTTAAAAAGAGTTAATAAACCTTACATTGTGGTCCCTACTAGAAAGCTCGGTGACTAGCGTTCTCATCACAGCAAAGTGACTCTCACTGGCATGTGGAAAGATAAGGAGCAGGTTCGCAGCATGACAAGCATTGTAGGCGAATAGTAGGAGCAACAAGACGCTCGATCTTGATACATTGATAAGCTGATGAATGGAGGAAACAAAATAAATGTTTGAAATAACTTTTTAGAAAACTTTAACTATACGGCGTCAATTATACTACATATATATTTCATCAACAATTATTGCTGATCCAGCATACACTCATCTACATACATGCATACTTATGTATGCCTGTGTATATATTATGCTGAATTTATTGGTACACATCATCACTTTTGATTTTCAACATATACTAATAAATAAAAACTGTATTTTGTTTGATATCTGCTTGACAAGTACCATTACTAGTTAACTAGAGTTGATTCCTTGTGATCTAAAGATGCTGAAGTAGACAAGTTTCTTCCGCCTGTTTTCAGTCGCAACTGAGCTATCTCATTTACTTCTCCGCTCACTGAGTTGATTGCCACAAGGCACTGTCTGCCCGCAATAAAAACAATAATCTCAAGCATTGCTGTGGTTTACATAGGAAGCTGTGTATGTATAAGTAGAACAACATGTGGCGCACATAACATATCCGACGAATCGTAAGCAATGCATTCAGAAGTTTGAGGAGCTTGTTAATATGTACATTCATATACAGTATGTATATTGAAAGCGTTTTATCAGCTCTCATTAAATATCATGGAGTTGTTATTGGACTGGCGTCAGCAAAAATTACAATGAAGTGGGATATATATATGTACATATCTTTGTACATTGTGAGGAGCGAAATAAAGGCTCCAACAAAACAAGTACAGTTGAGCTTGGCGCGAAGCCAGTCACCTGTGCAGTTGCAGCTAGGCGCGAAGCCCAGCAACATATGTACATTATTGTTGGGACTGAGCTGCCCCGAATCAGTTCGTTATAAATTGCATATATTCAAATGCCGGGGAAACATTTTAAAAGTCCCAGTGCTTCACTTCTGTAATGTTTTATAAAAAATCAACAAGTTAACAAAGTAAACTTTATTTTAAACAGCATCAAAAGTATACGTGATCTATTGTGTACATAGTATATATGATTAGCATCAGACACCAGGCTTGGGTGCTTACGTTATTATGAAACTGTTGCTAATCAAAAGAATGTGACTGTCTCCGTTAAATACAAGGAAAAAAGCTGCGATAAACAAAATTTGCAAAACAATGTTGGAGGTAACCGGTTGGCTGTAGCAGAAAGTTTGACTGACACACAAATCGAAAGAGAAAATAAAGTTCAATGAACTTAATGAATAAAATACAATAATTTTTATCACATCGTGTTTTTTTTTATTATATGAAAGAACGTACAAAATTGATAGATTTTTGAGCAGAGTATTGTATTAAAGAACAAACTATTTTATGAATAGCAATGGTTATAAATGCAAAACTGTACCAATTAGTTGGCCATAATATTTAATGTTTAAAAATGCATATGCGCTCTGTTAGTATTGAAATATTTATTCTGTTGCATCAGTCTTGGAAACAGGGAATGGTTCAGTAACATGCAGACTACCGCAATTGGCAATGACCACATCCTTAACAGGACGATCGCGTGCATCCGTAGCTGACGATTCGATTTTGCGCACGATATCCATACCAGAGAGCACCTTGCCAAAGACTACATGACGACCATCCAACCAGCTTGTTTGCTTGGTGGTAATGAAAAACTGCGAACCATTAGTGTCCTTGCCAGCGTTAGCCATGCTGAGCCAGCCCGAGCCATAATGCTTCAGCTTAAAGTTCTCATCTTCGAAGCGCTCGCCATAGATAGAGCGTCCTCCAGTGCCATCACCCTTTGTAAAGTCGCCACCCTGGATCATGAAGTCCTTTATAATGCGATGGAACTTACTGCCTTTAAATCTGAAATATTCACAAGATAATTTGATTAAATCAACGACAAATAGCTTGATTTGCCTATTGCTAATATATTCTCACTAGAATGCCACGTAATTGATAGTTCAACTAGTACATTCTGTGTCGCTCTCTTTCGCTCTTTCACCTAGAAAAGTTTACGTGTACATATTCTACGTGTTTTCATGTATGTGTGTGCGCCATTCAACGGCATAATTTAGTTTACTTACCCTTCACCTTGCGGCTTCTCGGCCAGCTCCTTGAAGTTCCTCACGGTTTTCTCAACAGTTTTGCCAAACAATCCGATTTCAATGCGACCCACAGCATCGCCGCCAATAGTTATGTCAAAGAAAACCTACACAGAACAAGAACATAAAGCAAAGAACGGTACAAAAAGATGCTGCGGCATACATACAAATGCATTTATGTATACACATTTATGATGCTGTATATATATGCATGTGTGTTTGCGGGAGCGAGCTTCCTCATACTTCTTACCTTGTCTGTCACTTTGGGTCCTTTGCTTTCATCTGCTACGACAGACCCGATCGCTATGGCGATTAGGCACAAAGCCAATTGAAACTTCATTTTATTCGTATATAAATTTTGTTTTGCAAAAAGTGTTTCCTTGGTGTTTTCACGATATATAAATTCAGCAAGAATATATCTTAAGAAGCACCCGCACAAAAACTGACGTACGTACAAGCTGAGAATTTTTTTAGTTAGCAGCAGAAGTGCGAGCGAGATGTACACAGTAAGCCAATACCTTGTAAGCAGTGAACCTCAAACTGTAGAATTAGCAACTATCATCCACAATAAAATACTGCTTGAGCAGTGCTCATAACGCATTATCAAATGCTCAATTGGCACGTATCATCCATTGTACAAAATTTTTCGACGCGAATGGTTGTGCGTAAAAATGCATTTATGTGAATAAATATACAAAGAAAATGTGTAAATTGTGGTTTGTGCAAACTTAAAAATAATAAATAATAATAATAATAAATATACAAAGAATATGTGCAGATTGTGATGTGCGAAAAGGTAAAAAAGCATGTTCAAAATGTACGGTAACGCGAAAACGAAAAAAGCCTGCTAACAAAATATATAAAAAACGATATTGTTTGGATTCGAATTTTTTTTTTGGCTGCAACAACAGAAACAGAAGAATGAACAACAACAACGTTAACTGGATATGGATTACAATTACGATTGTGCTGTATATTTTATTGCAGCTGACAACAATAACGCAAGCAAGTCAAGGTAAGTGCTGGGTACAGACACATACATGCATATGTATGTATGTATGTATACAATATGCATTATGTATGTGTATACAGTTCAAACTGTCTGGCCGACTAAATATGAGTACATATGTACATATATTTTATCGAAATTCAAAGTAATTATTATTAATTATATATATTAATACTATTTCTGTGTAAGTAAATCAACTGTACAAACTAACAAGGGTAACTAGACATATGTAGGAATAATTAAAAGAACATTAAACGATGTAAATACAACGATTAAAAATAGTTTATTAATTTTTTAAAAACGATGCCAATAAATTAAAACCGTAAATAGTATTATATCTTTGATTGTTGAGTAATGTTACGCATTGCTTTTCTCGGCGCTTTAGCGCTTTCCTTATGTGCGGCTTACACACGTCATACAAATATCAAATGTGAGGTTTTAAACAAAACTATGGGCGAAATACCAGTCTGCAAGCTTAAGGTCTTAGGACGTGGCAAGATCGGAGCTAATGTGCAAGTCAAGATGTATAATCCGCCTGCGTATAATATAACCTTAAACTTTAGCATTTGGCGTAAACTGAATGGTTATCATCCATTCTTGTTCAACATAACCGTTGACTTTTGTCATTATATGAAGCATCCAAATCCCATGCAGGTATTCTATTATTTTCATCGCGCCTTTATGCCCTACTCAAATATGAATCACACGTGTCCCTATGATGTGAGTATAATATGAGAAAGTAGTTAATAAATATATTATTTGATTTATGTATATAATTTACGCTTCAGCATGATGTTATCATAAATAATTTTGTATTGGCTGATGACATGTTCGATAAGGTGCCCGTACCCAAGGGAAGTTATATGTTCAATCTAAGAATATCGGCGAATTCCATTTGGGCGGCTCAGATAAATGCGTATCTAGATATAGATGTGCGACAAACTTACAGAAATCGTTAGAAAATGTAAGAATAAAAATTTTAAATAAAGCATAACAATTTATTTACAACATCTTAAGAAGCAAGTTTTTGTAGTGATACTCACAAATTTGCTTGTACAACTCTGATAATTACAAAAACACTAAAACTATTGCCCCCAAAGTGTTTGACATGACATTAGATAAAAAAGAAGTATTAGAATCGAAGCTGAAGAACTGGAACAGAATATGAGATTATAAAAATGTAGAATAAATGTTTCCTTTAGGTTTTGTCAGGAAAAAGTTCTGGTCAAGAACAGAGGCACCTAAAAGCGGATATCCCATAGCGTTGCGTAGACTGCGCAAACAGTAATATTGAGAAGATTGGGATAGAGTCTAATATAATGTGATTGATGCGCCAATGCATACAAGAGCAAAAAAAAAGAAGGCTCAAAATCCATATAAATATTTTTCGTAATCGTTAGTGTTTTTTTGTAGGGTATGTAATTGGTCAGTCAATAAGTATGTTTTTTATTTTATTTACATGCTCTCATATCAATATATAAACAACTTAAGGTTGATAAGCAATTGCTTCTGCAAAGTAAAGCGGCCAACGACCAGCGATCAATAGAGAACTTATAATTTTGTATGCGCCTTGGGGTCAAAATGTTCGAAGTGAAAATAATTTTGTTCGCTGGGTGCATGTGTGTGTGAGTCATAAACCAATGCGTGATTAAGGCATGAGTATGCTAACGGTTTAGGTTTGAGCACCGCTGAGCATTATATTTGTATGTGTATGTGGCATGCCACAGTGGTGCAGCTTAGAGTACACTTTCATATCATTTTTTGTCTTGCAGTTTATTTACTGATTTTACTGATAGAAATAATTCTCAAAATTATATATAAGTTTTTAATAAGACTTTAGAATTTAAAATACGAGCAAATTCAAGCCAAATTGAATGAGCAACAGAACTTTATATACAATTCTAAGTGCATAATTATGATATATGTAAACATAACAGACATAGAATTCATATTTATATTGATTTTCCATTCTCTTGTTTGTGTGTGTTGCAACTATTTGTTGTTGTTTCAGTTCAATGCTTTCCTCGCCTTTCAACAGCATCACTTTACTGTATACATGTACACACACACAAACAGGCACACAATTCGTTGAAGTTTCTTATGATGTTGCGGTTGCCCCCAACTAACATGACAAAAATTTTAGTACTCGCAGTCTTCAGCGATTTGAGCATAACTCCCGCATTTGAGCATACTCTTTTTTTGCCAAGGGTGGAGAAAAGAATACCATTAAATATATATTTATGTGTAGGCATATTCAATGATGCCACATAGTATTTCTTTTTTCCATTGCTGCTGATGACTCGGAGTACTTAACTTAAATTTTAAATTATCTTACCTGTATCTCGTCTATAAATTAGATAAAATGCCTTTATTAGTGCTTAAGTGCTCTGATTCACCTTTTGTTTCATATAAAAATATTCTTAAAATCGAATCATTTAAAACTTAAATTAAATTTACTTTTTAATGCAGTCATAGTTATAAGAGATATACATATCTATATATAGAAACTCTCTTTAATTTGAAGTAGCTTATTAACATTATTATCAACAGTTTCTAAAATGTTTACAAACATTTACATAATTATTTATTGAAATATTACCCCATACGCGTTAGGTTTCGTAGTTTCATACCGAGAGAGCGATAATGTAAATGTATATAATTTTCTCGGTATGATCTCCACATTACATATATTAGTTGTAGCTAATAAGTACTAACTTAATGTTACAAATTAAAAAAATAAAGGCTGCCAAAAAATAATTAGCACAAACTTAATACTACATGAATATTAAAAACTTGTTTGAATGCAGCTTGCACTCGTTTTATATTTCGATCAAAAGAAATATTTTTAAGCCAAAACAAGACACAAATTCAATTAACAACATTTGATGTGGGCAGGCGCCAGCAGCGTGGGATGTGCATATGTATGTAGATACGTGTTGCGTCATCTGTCGGCCATGTGGCATGTTGCAAGCTCAGGCGTGACATACCGTGGCGCCAGAAATCTAAAATATAAAATTGGCTAGCTTTAATTGTATAATTATAAGCGTTAAGTGAACAATTCCTAGCGAGCTTCGGTGGCTACATATACTACATATTATTTATACGCTGACCACGTCGCTAAAAAAAGGAAACCGGAAGACTGAAAGACGCAAGGTCCGACAAGTTGGCAATATTAAAAGCTTGAATAGATTTTATGCGACATAAATGTGAAACTTTCCAAGGAATGCATACCTTGCAAGTAATAAAGTAAATACCAAATTTTCCACTGTGAATTGACACTGTCCAAGACAAAAGAATTATATGATAAATAATGACATATAATTAAATGTTATCTATTTCTATAATATGTATGTGTGTTTGCATTAAAGTCATAGAACATTAATTTCAATTGTATATATGTATATCGACGCTGGACAGAGAAAAATGAGAGAGAGAGAGAGAGAGAGAAGATTCACTGTGACACTGTGGGGGAGAGAGAAGTGGGGAAATTGTTAGCAACAGATAAACAATATGTTGGAAAAACTTCTAATAGAAAGCAGCTGTTGTTATGTCTGCTTGATACATGAAAAAGGAAACATGCGGCAAGAGCATTCGCAGCAAGAAAAAAATTATTGTTGTAGACGATACACACTAAAATAGCCACTCATTTGTGAAAATGTTTCAGAGTCTCCCACCTTTTACATATATCATTTAGTTGTACAATATACTCTATATAATTATAGAACAACAAATTTACCACTTGAGGTTTTATTTGCGTGTGTCCAGGTGGGGCAATTAAGATCGCAAGAGGCGCACATAAATTAGTTTGATTTTTAGCGGCTCCCTCAAGGTTGTGCTGACAGGATAAAACCAACAGCTGTCGATAGAGAGAAAGACATCTGTCTCTGACATGCAACAAGTCGTTTCTACCCTCACATATGCTTTTAATAAATCATAAATTTCTCTTCTTACTTAGAGACACATTGAAATAAATATAAATGACGCAATTCAAACGCATTCTGCTATAAATTCTCCCAAACTTCCTCACTATTTATGTGCAAGCAGGACTCTAAATGGACAAGCATATAAATTAGCCAAAAAGCGCAATGCTCAATGACGAGTAAAACTAGAAATCTACGTTAAATAACTTTAAATAGACATAGTTTTTTTAATATTAATAACATAATTCTATTTTATTTTATAAACAAATGTACACTTTTATTCAGATCGATTTGACGACCCTAACAAGGCATGAAAGGCTATTTGCTTATCAAAACTTGATATTTCACAGAAAGTTGTCTGGTTCGCTATCAATTTTTTAAATCATACTTGTTTGTACTCATTTTAACAGTGTTTTCTACTTGAACATAGCGGTGTATAAAGCAGCAAAATCCATTTGGATTTCGCTGACTTACAGCATTTCAAAGTTAGATGTTTCAAAAAATTCGCCGTAAAATTGATTACTATTTAGTTTATATCTTGGATATTGATAATGCTAGCTTATATGTTATTTATTTTATTTTAATTAAAATCAGATTTAACTGTTTTATACCATTATATGTTATAAATAATTCGCTGGGTTAAATGTAAGTGAGCACTCAAGTCTTCAATATAAATTAACAATTTAGTAGAATTTACTCAAACTTTTTATTTCCTTTAGTTTTATTTGTTTAGCTTTTCAATTTCATTGTGCAACTTGAGTTTTCTGGGAATAGTGCAGACACAAATCTCTGTCCGGCATAAAATTATTTAATTTGATTCAATGAACAGGCAACAAGTCTGCAGCACTAATAATTAAGTCAAGCTCGCAAAAGATAGAGAAAGAAATAAATATAGAGAGAACGTGAGTAGGAGGGTAAGCAGTGTTACAATTGTTGTTGGAAACGTCAACTCAATTAGACGACAACGAGACTCAAAATTTATAATTCTTTTTTATTATTCTTTTGACTTGTGCGCCAGAGAAATTTTTATGAAATTTACTTTCTTTTGACAAAATAGCCTAATTAAGTAAAACCAATTAAAAAGCAAAAAAATGGATGGATTGGGGATGGTAAACACGACTATAATGCATGTAGTATGTATATAATTTATAAAGATTCTTGATTTGAAAATCGAAAACATCATGCAAATATATTTTGTTAATGTATTCTAAATTCGGAACATTTTTTCCCAAGTATAAAATATATTTTAAATTTGTGAACAAGACTTTTGTTGATTTTGAACATTGCCTTTAAATAGACTTTAACTTTTGCACATTCTTGACATGGTTTGGGGCAAGAACACAAGCATACGAGAGTTTGGCAATATGTGGCCAACTAGTAACTTCTGCCACATTTTATTGCCTGCGACACAGTCCGAAGCTAAAGTTTATGCTGTGAAGCAACCAAATTTAATTGTATAGACAACGTACTAATGGGCGGTCATAACTATGTACTAAACTAGTACAAATGTAATACACACAATGCTCTATATCTTGCTCTGTCTCGACTGAATTTGATTTACGCTTATATAACTCAATTTGAAAAACAATAAAAATGCATTCCTTATATATTTTTCTTATCATGTATTTCTTATCATTTTATTCTTTTTTTAAAGAGTCGTAAAAAAAATTGACCCAATTTTGTAGATGCTACCCTACAGAAATAGCCTCAATCTAACATCTCTGAATAAAATAATAAAAATCAACTCAGCTCATAAATGAGTTTTTTCTTTAATTGCACTGACATAAACATATTTCTTCCCCTCCTCACTTTTTATGTAATAGCTGTGTACTTTGGATGACAATTGTGGCTTATTTTTTTTTTTTCAAAGTAAACATATTTACTTATGCAGTTGAAACATCAATAAAAGTGTAAGCGTTTTCGCATTCCTAAGTCATTGCTCTCGCCTGCAGGTAATATTTAATCGACAGCGAAACTATTATCTAAATCTCACTTTGAATTTGAATTTACATATGATGCAAAGTTAAAAGTAAATCAAACTACAGCAGTAATTAAATGATATGATAATTATATATATCCCCGTCTCTATCTCTCTCTGTCTCTCTTAATGCTCGTTGCATTTTCTATAAATAACCATAAAGGGCAACTTTAATGCAGCTTTAGCAGAAATAGAAACTTTTAAGCTTTGAAATAAATCTCAGTTTGCAGGGTGCTGAAAATGCATTAGTTAATGCATTCCGAGTTAAGTAGCTCTTGTTGCTTGGCCTTTATCAAAGCATATATTTTGTGAAGTCGAGTTAACACGTCATACCTCTTTGCAAATGACTGCGAGCCTCACTCGCTTCATAAACTTGGCAAACTCAGCAGGCGGAAACAATAACAAAAAGGCAAAGCTAAATTGTAAGCGTGCCTTTGGCTTGACTCAGTTAAAATGACGAGTTCATATGCGGTCAACATAAGGGAGTGTTAAACGGTAACTGCAACTGCACCTGCCACAATGGTTGCTACACAGCTCGCTGTAATTGCAACAGAAGCTAATAGAAGACGTATATTAATTTTAGCTAAAATCTAAAAGTTTTAATATTTCTAGAAAAACGGCTGAAAGTAATGAAAAGGTATGAAAGGTATAAAAAACAAATTTTAGTAATAAATATTAAATTTTACTTAAAACTTGTATTTGCTTACATTTTAATTTGAATTTGCCTTGTGGTATCTATGCGGGAATGCTCACAAGCTGACAGATTGCAGCTGTCATTAAAATCAACTCCTGCTGAAAAACAACAACTCACCTCACACTTATTTTCCCCTCCCTTTTTTCTATTTGCAGCGCTCACGTTTACGCTGGAGCCGCAGGATGCTGTGGTACCCGAGGGACACTCGGTGCTTCTACAGTGTGCCGGACGTGGGCAGATTAAGCAAGGGGGCAAGGCCACGCCCGTGAATATATCAACAACCATACGCTGGCGTGGGCCAGATGGCCAGGATCTAGGCATTGTAGGCGACACGTTCCGCACACAGCTAACGAATGGTTCGCTGTATATCAGCTCCGTGGAGGACAATCGTGGATTGACCGGTGCTTATCAGTGTCTGCTAAGCGCCGATGACATTGGCAGTGTACTCAGCCGTCCTGCACTGGTGTCCATTGCCAGGCAGCCGGAGTTGAATCAGGATTTCATTGAGACTTATCGGCTACCCGGAGAAACGGCGTATTTTCGCTGCCTGGTAGGCGAGCTTGGATTGGGGCTCGTGCAGTGGTACAAGGATGAACTACCGCTGGTGTTGGACAAGCTGAGAATGGTGGTGTTACCCAATGGCGCTTTAGAAATTGATGAAACTCGACCTGCAGATCGTGGTGCCTATCAGTGCAATGTCACTTGGGGCAGCTTCTCACGCCTCAGCAGCAAGACGAATTTGAACATCAAGAACGAGTCGGCGATGCAACCGGTAGCACCCGCCTTCCTAGTGGGTCCGTCGCCTAAGACAGTGCGTGAGGGCGACACTGTCACGCTCGATTGTGTGGCCAATGGTGTACCCAAGCCGCAAATGAAATGGTTACGCAATGGCGAGGAACTCGATCTCAATGATCTTGATTCGCGTTTCTCTATCATAGGCACCGGCTCACTGCAGATTTCCAGTGCCGAAGACATTGACTCGGGCAACTATCAGTGCCGCGCCAGCAATATTGTAGATTCTTTGGATGCACAAGCCACAGTGCAGGTCCAAGTTCCACCCAAGTTTATACAGGCACCGCGGGACCGGGTTGCTGCCGAAAAGGAGGATCTTACGCTTGAGTGCAATATCCACGGCAAACCCAAACCAAGCATACGCTGGCTCAAGAACGGGGATCTAGTCACGCCTAACGAGTACATGCAACTGGATGCTGGACACAATTTGCGCATTGTCGGCCTCTTGCCCTCTGATACGGGCATGTTCCAGTGTGTTGGTACTAATCCTGCTGGTAGCGTACACGCCTCCGCACGTATACGTGTTGTGCTCCCAGGAGGTAAGTAGTTCTATGAATATCTCAATGTATAGCTTTTTGTGCCCAGTAATCTGTAACTTTTGCGTCTCTATCGGGCCTGTATAATAAACGAAATTTAAGTTGTAATCCCTAACCATTCCCAGATTATATTTACGCTATTGTGTAATAATTTAATTAATGTTTATATGTCTTCTTATATTGATAATTTTAAGTATACGCAATATATTGTGCACAGTTAACAAGGCACTTGATTGCTTGATTTTCTTTTTTTGCTTATCAAGCATAAGCCAATTTCAAATGCCTTATTCTAATTTTATTTGCTTTAATTTAAATTTTATTATTTATTTAAATTTTTTCTTACTTATAAAAAATTTTGATTTCCCCAAACCAAACCCCATTCCAATCCCTAATCCCAGTCAACAAGAAACAACGCAAGTCCCAAGGGCAAACAACCAAATCGTTACATAATGAAGACACTAGCTTAAAGCAACGACGAAAACTTTACAACTCGAACGAATTACGCACTAAAGCGGGTGACAACGATTACAGTTATGGTGTGGGGGAAAGTGAGGTAGGCAGTAAGACTCGACAACATATACGTAAATTAATGCGTCCGCTGAACGATCGCGATGGGGTGGCGGATGCACTGCGTCGTCAGGGTGACCTGAGCGTAGACGAGAGCGATGAAGAGAATGAGGACGATGATTATGAGGGTGACAGCGACAAACAGGCCTTGATCGAGGCCTACAAGCAGGGCGAAGATGCCAACAAATTACTGGCCAAGTGGCAAAATCGCAACAAAAAATCCCAGCAGCAACAACAACAACAAATCCTTCCCAAATCCTCTACAGAGCTTAGCAGCAGTGATGAAAGCAAGAATGACAAATCTTTGAGCAGCGGACTGTTATCACGGCTACCAGGCCCACCAAGAAATCTCATTGCGCAGATAGTAAAGCCACGCACTGTAACCCTTAGCTGGCAGGAGCCACTGCATAATGCCAACGAGATAGTCTTCTACACCATATACTATCGCATGAACAACAGCGAGCGGTAAGAATAAGTTAAAGCTTGGTACAAATTACAGGCTAAAACTTTTCTTTCGTTACACAGCGAACAGAAGCTAGTCACCAAGGCCCACGATGATCTGCAGCTAAGCATACAATCGTTGTTGCCGGGACGCATTTATCAGTTTCGTGTGGTAGCTAACACGAACTTTGGACAGGGAGAGTCATCGCCGGCACTGGCGACCAGTACACAGGCCGAAATGAACATTGCTGGACCGCCACGCAATGTGGAAGCCTATGCGCGTAGCCACAACGAAATTTATGTGCGCTGGGACATGCCAACAATAACCAATGGAGAAATACTTAAGTATCGTGTCTACTATTCTGAGGTTAGATAGTCCCAGTAATTAAGTCAAACGTTTAACACTAATCTCTCTTTCTAATGTAGAACGACAGTGGTGCGGATATTCATAATGACAGCACATCGCTGGATTATGTGATACGTGATCTGCGGCCCTACACGGACTATGTAATCAGCGTAGTGCCCTTCAATCGGAATGGCATGGGCGATCCATCAGCTGAGCTTAAGGTGAAAACATACTCGGCCACACCCTCCGAGCCACCCAACAATGTAACTTTAGAGGTGACCAGCTCCAGTGTAAGTACACCTAATTCTAACGAGATTTACCT
The DNA here is from genome assembly GCF_011750605.1 of Drosophila busckii. NCBI lineage: Eukaryota > Metazoa > Arthropoda > Insecta > Diptera > Drosophilidae > Drosophila > Drosophila busckii. Next base: position 3,217 of record NC_046605.1, on the reverse strand, counting down.
CATTAACCGCTTTGATTTTCTCTGCAGTCCATCACAGTGCACTGGGAGCCGCCAGTCGAGGAAGATCGCAATGGTCAGATCACTGGCTATAAGATACGTTATCGGAAGTTCAAGGATGCACCACAAGTTAAGAGCACTCCGGCCAACATACGCTATTTTGAGCTAAACAGTCTGGATCGCAGTACCGAATACCAGGTGAAGATTGCGGCAATGACAGTGAATGGATCTGGTCCATTTACCGAATGGTATCGCGCCAGTACTCTGGAGAACGATCTAGATGAGACACAGGTGCCAGGCAAGCCCACATGGATAAGCATACAGCCAGGCGCGGATAATATTGGCTTGTACTGGGGTCCGCCGCAACAGCCAGAGATCAAGATACGCAACTATGTGCTGGGCTGGGGGCGTGGCATACCAGATGAAAACAGCATTGAGCTAAAGGATACCGAGCGGTATTATGTGCTCAATAATCTCGAATCCAATGCCGAGTATGTGCTGTCCTTACGAGCAAGGAATCGTAAGGGTGATGGCCCTCCCGTCTATGATAACATTAAAACGCGTGACGAGGCGCCATTGAATGTGCCCTTACCGCTGGAGGTTCCTGTTGGTCTACGTGCTACAACTATGTCTAGTTCGTCCATTGTGGTCCACTGGACAGACACGATGCTCAGCAAGAATGAGTTGCCCAACGACAATCGCCACTATACGGTCAGCTATGGTATGCTTGGTTCCAATCGCTATCGCTACCACAACACCACGCAGCTTCACACTGAAATTAACGATCTACGCCCCAATACACAATACGAATTCGCAGTAAAAGTAGTTAAAGGCCGGAGTGAATCCGCCTGGTCCATGTCCGTTTCGAATGTCACCTATCAAAATGTACCAGTATCACCGCCGCGTGAGCTTAGCGTGCGACAGGACGATCAGAATCCGTATAATATCATTGTCCAATGGTTGCCCCCGAGGCATACGGTGGGTCAAATTACAGGCTACAATGTTTTCTACACCACAGAAACCACAAAACGTGATAGGGATTGGTTTATTGAAGCATTTAACGGGCAAGAGACTATGCTTATGCTTCCGAATCTAAAACCACATACTACCTATTACTTTAAAGTGCAAGCTAGACTCGGCAAGACCAACAACAAAGAGCGTGAAAGCAATGCGCCCTTCTCAACATTGGTGGCATTTACTACAAATCCCGCCGTGATTATGCATGAGCTAGACATGGGCATTGGCAAGGGCATGGATAATCAGAACCTTCTTTATATCATAATTGGTGGCACTGCGTTGGTGCTGCTCCTGTTGCTGCTTGGGCTGCTGCTCCTCTGTCGCCGCAAGCCGCAATCTTCCCCGGAGCACACCAAGAAGAGCTATCAAAAGAACAACGTGGGTGTGCCCAAACCACCAGATCTGTGGATACATCATGATCAAATGGAATTAAAGAACATTGACAAGGGTCTGGGCCACAATGCAACGCCTGTTTGCAGCGATAATGCCTCCAGCAGTGGCGCCCTAACTTTGCCACGATCCGTCGTGCACAGCGAGTACGAAGTGGAAACGCCCGTACCAGGACACGTGACCAACTCGCTGGACAAGCGGTCCTATGTTGCCGGGTATATGAGTAAGTAGCATTGACCGAAATCTACATATTTAATATGGATATTGATATTTAACTATACGTACATTTGCTTAGCGACTTCAATGAACTCCACAATGGAGCGTCCTCAATATCCACGCACGCAGTATAATCATCAGAATCGTTCGCACATGACTATGGACACTGGCCTTTCGCAGCAGAGTTTGTCGCAGCCACAGAACAATTCGTTAGTGCAGACCCCAGAGCATCCCTATGGCGGGTACGATGCCAATTTCTGGTAAGTTGCCTTTTTAGTCCGTAAAGTATGCTTTGCCATTTTTAACATGTCACAATTATATTTGTACTCAGGATTTTTAATCTGACAAAATTTAATTCGAATTTGAATTCCAAATTTAATTTCTCACACGATGGCCATGTGCAGTCGTACGCGTTGGGGTCGCATTGATCCCCGATTAGAGGTGCAACTAGTGCAAGGTCCTGGCCAACAGGTGCTCAAGCTGGATCATGCCACACTGCCTCGCTGCGTGCGCCAGCAGCTGCTGATGATGGCCTCGCCCTCGCCGTTTCTTAATTTTGTAAACAAATTTCGGTTGGACGAGATCTTAATTAATCATCAGCTCAAGGGCGTCTATACAATGCGCACCTCGGCTTTGTTAGCCCAGGTGGCCAGTCATGCGTGGCATGCAATGAACTCAACCGATCGCAAACCTTATGTAAAACTAGCGCAGGCAGCCCAGAGCATACAGCACGCACGCCTGAGGCATTTTCTGGGCACACCCTAGTCTATCAGTATTGGGCATTATGGCCAGCAGCTACATAGCTTCAATTGTTGCTCTTGTTTGTTTCTCCTTTTTATTATAACTCTTTGGGGCTTAACTAAAAAGCACATTAAAATACTAAAGATGCGTTTCTCATTTAATTTTTGTCTTCATATAGCAATACAGGCACTGGCGCCGCTGGCAATGGATGCGTGTCCACCATTGAGAGTGCAAAGCGTGGTCACCCGCTCAAGAGTTTTAGTGTACCAGGACCACCGCCCACTGGGGTTGCTACGCCCCTCAACAAGCACAGTATGTCTTTGAGACACCCAATTGCAACAGCATATTTATTTCTGTTTTTAATTAAAGCTCCTGCTGTCACAATACGTCCACAGAATCAATCGCCTTACAAAAAGCCCTCATTTTCAGCTAATACGCCAAATCGACTGCAAAGCGGCGGCTCGGTGGCCCACTCCACCGATGAGATACAAAGACTGGCGCCTAGCACATCCACCGAGGAACTTAACCAGGAAATGGCCAATCTCGAGGGACTCATGAAGGATCTGAGTGCTATTACAGCCAACGAGTTTGAATGTTAACAAAGTTGACGCTCCACCCCAAGAAGAAGCGTAATTGACGAAAATTTGATCAAATTGAGCTAAAATCCTTCGTCAAATATATTCATTTGGAATTGCAGATTAAAATATATGTACACAAGTCGGCATACATATTTCATCAACCAATTCTTCCTATTATTCCATTAAGTAACATTTCTAAATCATTTAAGGTAAGCTTTCAAAGATATATGCATAAAGCCAGTTCTGCATGATATCAATCCATATAAAATTCATAGTGC